>NC_086378.1:6269842-6292885 GCF_036588685.1 Mytilus trossulus
AACGGTTATGCCATAACGGTCAACCAACTCGTGATGGCGTCTGTAAAATTTACGAAAGGATGATTTCAACTTCACCATTTGGAACTCTTGGTTTAATAGCTTCCTTGTGAGCAGTAAACCTCTATCAAGAAAAGCATGATAGGAAATGCAAGCACGGGAATATCGTATCAAGTGGGAGATATATACCCCGTATGCAGGTGTATATAAAAGTTTTGAGAATATACTTTGGACTTAATAAAAATGAGTGTAATAGATTAAACTTGTACAACAATACGAAAATCTTTAAAAAAAATTAAAGATAGAAATTTTTTTTTAACTATGTTATGTAAGATAACTCTGGTTAAATCATTAATCTTATCCGACTATTACTTATGTTGCATCTGTAACCGAAATTGATAACGAATACCTAGCAAAATTTTAAAAAAATAATATATAGTTTTATATGGAATAATAAATCAGAAAAAATTAAAAGGGAGATAATAAGAAAAATTTACTATGCTGGCGGGCTTAAAATGAAAAACATAGATAAATATCTAGAAGCGATAAATATTAGTTGGGTAAAAAAACTCATCGATAACGAAGATCTATCACCAAATTAGAAAGTCTTACCAATATTTTATTTTGATAAATTTGGACAAGAATTTCTTATATTGAAAATAAATTTCAACAATATTAATTTGGGCTATAAACTCAGAGAACTAATTCCAAAATTTTACTTAAGAATAATCATATCATAGATAAATTCAAAATCTGAAAAAGAATCAGATCATCTATCATATAAACAAATTAGACTGCAGCTTATACGAGGCAATAAAAATATCAAATGAAACGGTAAATGTCTCTTTTTCAAATACTGGGTTAACAGTAAAATTCTATTTTTAAATGACATTATTGATAATAAAGGAAAATTCAATTAAAACATGATGTTAGATAAATTATCCTGTCATGCTAACTGGTTTCCGGAATATTCTAAATTAATGAAATCAATACCAAAAAACAGTGGTTACAAGAGCTAACTAAAGAACAATCAATAAAAGCAAAAGTTACTATTGACTCTGAATATAAATCTAAAGATAAAATATATAGAAACGATACAAGTTATTACAATATAAATGATTTAATAACAATTATTTTCTTTACAGTATACAAAGAATACTATTTATCCGAACAAAAAACAAAACAAATTAATATCTTTGAAATTTAAAAAAATATTTCTGAAATATTGACAAATAAAGAAGGCAAATATGAAAAGTTCCATAATCTGGTTGCAGCAAAAATTAGATTAATTTCATGAATTAGAATTTATAATACATCATGTTGTTTTATTTCTATTCAGTCACATACATGTCATTATTACTATGTGATAGATATATGATATGAATGTATTTTTTGTATATTTCTGACTAACATTCTCTTTAGCGTAATAAAGACATATACATGCAAATTTAAATGGTCTGAGACCAGTTTTGGGAGAGGTTATTAATAAGGAAGTAATGTTCATCCATCCTGTAGCAGGATTTGTAACTTGAGGCTCTGAAACATAATGTCAAATCCGTCTGCACAAAACAAAGCCACCATCTAGGTTTTATAAAAAAAAACCAGATAATTCTCGTTAGTTAATTTACATAGATATTTTATTTAATCAATAATGGTGCTTAGATTTTGAGCTATACCATCCTATGGAATTATAACTAAACATATCACATTAAACTATTAGAAAGATTCAATTGATTTAAGTACAATTCAACAAAACAGTGATATCATTAAAGCTGGCCTATTTCCGGAAAATCTCCTTTCGGTGCATTTCCAGAAAATCACCTTTCGATGCATTTAAATCACCGCAGGCTATGCTACAAAATGGAGTCTTTGTATCTTATTTATTGTGTGCTTAATTCATTGTTCAGTTGTGAGTATTCTATTTATATGTTCATCATATAATTTTCATGTATACCGGTATATAAAGTATAATCTTTCGGTTTTCTTTTGATTGTAAGTCAAAACTAATCACAGGACAAAAAAAAAACATCAATTGTTTCATCATTATTTTTCTAATTTTCAAATGGAAAATGACATGAATATATATTCTTCATTTTCTTGTGCATGTATGTGCAAATGTTTAACAACTACATACTAATATGATCAAATTGCTCATGAATAAGTAATGCAGTTTTATGTTATATTTGTTATTCTAATCGGATTTTGTCTAATGCTTAGTCCGTTTCTGTGTGTGTTACATTTTAATGTTGGGTCGTTGTTCTTCTCTTCTATTTAATGCGTTTCCCTCAGTTTTAGTTTGTTACCCCATTTTTGTTTTTTTGTCCATAGATTTACGAGTTTTGAACAGCGGTATATTACTGTTGCCTTTATTTATATTTCCATGAGAACGCTTAGGAGTACAAAAAAACATTTTAGATCATTTTAGAGGAACAAAATGACAGATTCACATCTAACGTTAAGAATTTGGAAAAATGAGTTGGTGTTTAGGAAAATAATATTTGGCCATAATTTTGTTTTAGTTTTTTTTCATCCATAAAATTACGACAATGCAAAGTGAGGCAAATACATTAATACTTATTTAGTTATAAGGCATTGTTGGTTAGGTAGCTTTATCTTATTTTAACGGATGATTTAGTATACCAGTTTTAAAATTATATTAAATTTAAAACACTACATGTGACAAGTTATTGCTGTTGAATATTGAATAAAATTTACCATTTGTTCTTCTGCACATTCTTGCATTTAGCACATAACCATGACATAAATATTATTTTACAGTGCTTTGTGTAAAGTCTGCTGATACAAAGTATATAGAGACCTCGATCCGGAATTATTTTTCTAATACCAGACATCACGATCCTGAATACAAAGAATATAAATATGCAGCCAAAGAGTATATTCATGGAGAATTCTTCAGACATGGACTAACCACTGAATACCATACATTTCAGGAACAATCTGTGACAAATACTGTGAGTTAAAATATAAAAGTGCAATACCACCATTGATTTTCCCCTATAAGTCTTGTTAAATTTGCACAAAAAATGGTGCACACTTTATCTTTGTTTTAAATAAAGATATAATTGGCATTAATAAAGTTTTATCCCTTCAAGTACTATAGAAAAATTTCCACATAACATTGCATTCCATATATAATAGCTACACTAAAAGTTAACCAATCAAATTTCCCTTTTTTTAACTTGTGTACTAGCTTTAGTAACCATGTAATCTCAAGTTTCTAAAATGTTCTATTGAACCCCCCCCCCCCCCCCCAAAAAAAAAAATAATGGTAATTATTTTTACACCAGATATATGTTTATGACCAATAGATATTTTACTGCAATGAAATTTAGGATTAATTACCTAAACAACTGTCAAATTCAAGGGAATATTTTTTTCGACTTATTTTCGTATGCAACCGGAGGAGACGTACTTTGCTTTGGTGGTATTACACCTAAAGGTTTGAAGAATAGAGGTTCGTGTTTATGTTGCAGAAAAAAGGAAGTAACGTCTATACTATAGATTATCGTTTCTCTGCTACACATGTTTTAATTTGGCAAATCTGTAAGACTCTTAAGTGCAATGGTGACGCTAAAACGCAATGGATATTCATTTGATTACATTCAATTTTAGCATTTCTACAATTTATGTTAAAGTTGCAAAATTACGTTTCATTTAAGAGTAGAAAAGTGAGATGGCCCACTTGAACTCGATTTAAGAATTAACTACGTCCAAATTTAATCTATCAGCTCTATCTGTGTTTGGAATTCCATGCTATGAAACTGCATGAAATTAAGTATAATTTTGTACTTTCTAATTAAATTCTTCCATAATTTATTTTTTTACCATGCAGTGTCATTGCAAATTGAGACAACTCTCACCAGAGAAAAGATTACATAAAAATTAAAATTTCAATGTAAAAGTACGCTCTTAAACAACGAGCAAGGCCCATAACGCACATTGAACCATAAAAGGCCCCGCAATGTCAAATGTAGAATGATACATACAAGTGACCTACCGACCTGATTTATCTACAAAACAATGCAGGAAAAACAAAGACGATCTTCAGTATTAACCACTAAATTACAGACTCCTGACTTTGACAGACATATGAAGAATGTGGCGGGTCTTAACATGTTTGTAAGAGCCAAACCCTTCCCTAGACCTAGAACAAACCTGAAAGAGTACAACATAAGAAAACTATAAAGTTCATTAGAAAAGGCCTAATTCATTGGACCGATACAAAGCAAACAGAAAACTGACAAAACAAACAAGACAAAAAGTAAAGATTTTATAGTAGTCGCATTTACTCAATGTTTTACCCTCTATATTGTGTCAAGTAAGAAAAAGTTGTAAATTAATTATGAATATTAATAAAATAAACGTACATTTTGTAGGAGAATTTTCAATCAGTAATTGGTATAGCAAAAGGCACTAACTTTGGAAAAGCAAATGACCTGATAATTGGACTAGGTGCACATTACGATACAGTAAACGAAACAAAAGGTAATATTTGATTCAGGTGGCTCGGGCTAATTGTTCATCTTGGATTTTTAAGAAGCAGATAACAATTGATCAAGATCTTTAATTGAATGTGCAAATTTTTAGAGTAGCATTTACTTTACATAACATTTATGGGTAAGACTTTTAATGTTTATACATGTATGTCTTTTATCATATTTAATGCTGTATTTAAAATAAAACGTTGTTTTATGAATTATTTTTCAACAACGCCAAATAAGAGGAGATTACTAAAATAAAAGGGGAAATAACTCATATTAAAGAATTTTTATAATCAAAAGTTTTGTGAATTTACCTATTTTAATGTGTGGCAAGAAAAAAGTCTGTTGATCCATTTTTTTTCTTATCAGAAAGAATATTAAAAGACCTATCTTCTGACGTTCGATTCTTTATATTTAATGCTGTAGTTTTCTGTTTATCACACAAAATTTAATTTTTCATGCATAATCTATACAAGAATCTAACAATATTCTGTAGCTTCAAAAAAAGTTCGGTTACCCGTATTTTTTATCATATTTTTGAAGAAAATAAAGCACGATCCATACTTCATATATACCCATTAATGACAAAAAAAAGGATACTTCCACAAGTGATTAGCACGAAACATACTTCATATATACACATTCATTAATGTCAAAAAGGATACTTCCTCAAGTGATAAGCACGATACATACTTCATATATACACCTTAATGACAAAAAAGGATACGTCCACAAGTAATAAGCACGATCCATACTTCATATAAACACCTTAATGACAAAAAAGGATACGTCCACAAGTAATAAGCACGATCCATACTTCATATAAACACCTTAATGACAAAAAAGGATACTTCCACAAGTGATAAGCACGATCCATACTTCATATATACACCTCAATGACAAAAAAGGATACTGCCACATGAGATTAGCTCGATACATATTGTAAACGGTGTATTAGACATTATCTTTCCTCCTATACATTTCTAGGAATATGATTGGTTAAAAGCGACCTCGTGGAGCCCGTGTATATTCAATATTAGGTAACTTCCACAATTGATTAGCTCTATACATATTTTTTAACAGTGTATTAGACATAACTAATCAATCAATATGTTAGCTAACACTTTACATTTGTTATCCCAGGGCGTGGGATCCTTTTATGGTTGATGTATTTCTCTCAGTTTCGGTTTGTGACATTGATCTGAACAACGAGATACTACTTTTGTCTTTATAGAGCCTATAATCATATTAAAGCAAGCTGACCTAGATAAATCAAATCGCACGGGTTTTTTACATACTTATTACTATATTTATTTTTATATCGGGTTCAATGACCGTTAGCAGTCTTCGGAGGTCAATATGATATTAAATAAGATGGCGTTTTGACTTTAACAAACATAAAATGCTGATACATATTATGCATTGAAAATTGTTTATTTCTTTAATTCAGACGTTTTATTATGTGGATATATGTGTTAGTATGTTATAAATCAAATGTGAACATAAATTTGACAGTTAATGTCCCTAGAAGAAGGTTCTTCTAATAATATTTTGAATAAAAACTAAAATTTTCTGTAATTTCCTTATGGTGTGAAATAAACCTTAGGGAAAATGGTCATATCTCTCTGATGTATTTTAATCTAATAAAAATTTATGGCGATTGCATTAAATACACGTTTAAATTTGTATAACAACGATGTTTAAAAATTAATCATCTTCTAGTAAATGTTTTGGTAACGAAAATATTATTCTCTGGGAACAAACGCATACAGATGAAACGGCGACTTGGCAAACCCCAAATATTCAAAAAGAGTCTAAATATCAATGTTAAACTATTTATATGTTCACAGGAGTTAATGATAATGGAGCAAGAGTTGCAGCCATGTTGGAAGCTGTTAGACAATTGACTGATAGGAATAAAAATGGTGTCAAAAGGAAAAATACAATCATTTTTGTAGCATTTGATTTGGAAGAATATGGATGTATGTATATTTTCTGTTTTCAGTCCATGTAAATGTAAATCCGTGTTATATAGGTTTTTGTTTTTTTATTTCAAACAAGTATCTCCCTAATTCTTCAGCTGGACAATTTAAATCACATGCCAAAAACATATACCATTACCAACCTGACTAACTAGTGCCTCTAATGTTGATTTTCTGTAAATTGCCACTTTTACTTTGAATAGAAAGTCAATATTGTGAGTTAAAACAAAGTTTTGTCTGGCATGTTTTCAACTTAGCTATGCCCGTTCTTCTAAGAGATCAAACTATATAACCAAAGTTCTCTACTTCTCTTATGTTTTTCCTCATAATGCAATATGAAAGCTATCCAGGAGTTTTATATTGGTAAAATTTCTAAGTTATGTGTCTTTGAGATGAAACATAGATATCATATCTGGGAACCAGTTCGGCACAAAACAAAACAAAATGTCTATGAATATTAAATTTCCCCCAAAAGAGGTGTATTTACAAAGTGCAACCTTTACTTACATTTATTTGAATAGAAATATTTGGAAAAACACCTTTTCTTATCACAATACTTTTTTTTCAGAATGATACCCTAATAGAAATCATTGCAAATCCTCTAATTGTTCTTGTACAGTTCATTTTACACCCCTACCCTTGTTTCATTTTTTTAATTATCAGCATTCAGTCCTTCCCTAACCCTTGACAGTGCTGTGACAGCACATAATGAGAGCAAACTGTACAAATTTGTTCGAAAGGGAACGACTTACACTCTGCACATTCAATAAGACTAACAAGCAAAACATATCGATCTTTATACTAGGTCAAAGACGTCAATCAATAAATTTTGAAATGCCGCACTTAAATTTACGAAGTTTTATCTCGGGAGGACTCGAAACGTATTATGTTATAATCTTCAGGATGTCAGTAGGTAGGCAGAAATAGCGGTTATAGGTGCAGTTGAAACAAAACCAAGTACATGAATTGGCCCCAAAGCTTTATGTCAGGATAGAATCAAATTGCCTTTCTTTTTTTTACCACAGCCTGCCGTGGAACGTCAGATTGCAAGCTCCCTGATGTCCCACTGGCTGGAAGCCGACATTTTCTTAAGGAATGGCTACCTCCATGGTTGATATTAAATTATGGTAATGCTGTTCCAGCAGTGATACATGGTGTAATTATATTGGACAGTATGATGAATTATAATACATCAGCTAGATCTCAGACGATTCCACTACAAATAGAAGACACGGTATGCTATACCAATAAATCATATAGGAAATAATAGAAAGTTTACATTACTGCCTTTAAAATTATTATTCATCTGTTTGTCCGTCCAATGAACAAATTGACACATGATCTGAAAACATGAGAGTTATTGCAAGACATTGTGTACGTATGTGTGCCACATCAAGTTGTCTAAACCATATGTCTTTTGTGGTTAATTGTTAAGCATTTACAAGTAACAGTTAAAATGTTGGTTTTCATTTTTTACGTCGGACTATGTATTTGGTTCAATATGACGCCTGTTTGCAGTGAGGTCTCAATTCCAACGAAGGGATAAAAAAATGTGACACGGAACAATTTGTGTGACTATCATACAAGTGAGAGGTTTAGCTAGCTATAAATTCAGATATAATCCAATTGCTTCTACATAAGAAAATGTTGGGTTTTAACAAGACTTTCGACAACTATCTCGTTTATCAATCAATCTATATATATGTAATGTGAATTATTCCATGTACAAAATTTACTGGTTGTGTCTTTATTTCCGGGGACAATTATATTTGTCATAAAGGTGACATAGATGTAAAGGGCCCATTGAAATAAAAAGGTGAAACAATTTCTTGATTTTTTTTTTCAGTTTGAAACAGCATTTCCAGAAGCCTATGCCAGTATAGCCTCTGACAATTTCCAAGGAGACTTTCTTAATCCGATATACCGAAAACCAACTAACGATTCATACTTAGCTGAAGAATTTCTTAAGTCTTGGGGAGAGCTGGGAAAAGCAAAATATGAAATCGAATCTCTACCTCTTACGTTTACAAAGTTCAGCGAAATACCATCATCTGACGAAAAAAACATCCTTATCAACTTCATGCGAAGTGATCATGGAAATTTCTTGGAAAGTGATTTACCATCCATCTGGTTGACGGACTCAGGTAATGTGCTATTGTAGAATTAATTTAAAATATATTTTACAGCTACATTAATATCACCTTCAATGTGTTATTCTTGTTAGTTTAGTACCTTGTATTTGTTCTCAGAATGGACACCGTACACTTTGAATATAACATGTATGAAATACAAAATACAAAATTCAGCAACTCAGTTTCTGTAAGATGCAAACTAGCATTTGAATAATTTTAAGAAAGAAGATGTTAATTTTGACTTATATTGAAAATATCTAACGTCATTTCATTTGTTTTTGCAGCCGATTCTCGGGGTGATATGATACAATGTTATCATAAGGAATTTGATAATCTACAAGTGATGCTGACCGATGAGAATATTAATTTCCTTGGAAAAACTGTTGATGCTATCGTTACGACGATACATAAACTTTCAGAACCATCGGGATCTGGTTTGTACATTTACTATTTCTTCGTTATTGAATTTCGTATTTTTTCATAATCTCTGTATCACTTTGTAAATTTGTTAATTTATTGTTTATTGATTTCTACGTGTGGTTTAACAACTTGAGGTTTCTATACTACATTAACTGCAGTATGCTGCTTCTGAGGTACTTAGTAGTAAGGTTGTTTTCACTATAAATGTGAGGCGGCAAGGCAGCTACATGGCGGTCAACCGGGATTTCCCCAATCTTAAAAAATAGACCAAAAATCCATAATTAGAAGTATAAGTACTTCCATATAAGGTCATGATACCGTAAATTACTTTTAAGGACATTTTGATTACTTATAGGGATTATGAGGCAAACGTTTACAGTTTGTTGTATCATATTTCAACCGATGAAAGACCAGAATTACTAAGTATCTATACAAATAAGGATGTTAATCCCCTTTACACAAATACGCGCGTTTGACGTATTAAATTACAATCCGGGTACCTTTGGTAACTATCTACATATTGTCTAGAATTATCATTTTTAGTTTAGTTTCTTTGTGTATATCTCTTTCATATTCATTTGATAAAATTTACTGTTTGCAATAGCATGAATTGTTCTATATAATAAGAATGTTCTTATCCCGGGCATAAAAACAATGCCGGATTTTGCGAAACCTTTTCAACTTTTGATCTTCAGTGCTGTACAACTTTGTACTTTTTTTCACTTTCGATCTTTTATATCTGGGCGTCACTGGTGAGTCTTGTGTGGACAAGGCGCGTTTTTGGCGTATTGAATTTTAAACCTGATGCTTTTTGTTATCTATTAATCATGTTTTTCTGTGTCTAATATGTTCTCCTATTTATTTGTATTGTAGTCCTGTAATATTATGTTGTCATTTCAATGTTATATTTAACTTTGCCATTAAAGTGCGAGGTTTGGCATGCCTTAAAACCAGGTTCAACCCACCACTTTTATTCCCCTTTAAAAGTGTCCTCTACCAAGTCAGGAAGATGGTCATTGTTATAATATTGTTCGTTTCTCTTTGTGTTGCATTTTAACGTTGAGTCGTTTGTGTTTTCTCTTATTTTTGAGATATTGAGATAAGACGTGGCACGGTACCTGTCTATCCCAAATTCATGTATTTGGTTTTCATGTTACATTTGTTATTCTCATGGTGTTTTGTCTGATGATTGGTCTGTTTCTGTGTGTGTTGCGTTTCGGTGTTGTGTCGTTGTTCTCTTATATTTAATGCGTTTCGCTCGGTTTTGGTTTGTTACCCCGATTTTGTTTTTTGTCCATGGATTTATGAGTTTCGAACAGCGGTATACTACTGTTGCCTTTATTTATACTTTATTGACTATGATTGATTTGGTCTTTAGGGCAAGAGGGCACCAATTATTGAAGCAATGTAAATTATTCAATCATTTTGTTATGATCTAGTTATAATACAAAACATTATTAGGAAAATATATGTGTCTAATAAAAAAAAGAAGATGTGGCATGTTTTCCAATAAGAAAACACTTAACAAAGACCAAATGACACTGAAATTAAAAATATAGGTTACCGTACGGACTTAGCAAAGCCATACCGCATAGTCAGCTATAAAAGGCCCCGAAATGACAAATGTGAACCAAATGAAACGAACAAACTAACGGCCGAATATATGTCCACAAATGAACGAAAAACAATTATGAATCACATCAACAAACGACAACCAACTTGCATTCATAACAGGTTTTATTTATAAAGATAAATAAAAAGTGGCCTACGATAGCAAGGTTGCATTTCTATCGTATTAGGCGAACTGAAAATGACCACGACATAAAAAAAGAAGAGAAACACCAACAAAAGACATCCAAATCTACAAAACACTACATAGGAACTTCCCAAATGAAGAAACAAAACCCTAAGGGGGAACTCATGTGCAGTAAGCAGTTGCTATTAAAAAACTAGATCTTTTAGTTTACTAGACAATATCACAACAAAGGATCTTACAGATTTGTGACAGAGTAAATATTTCGCTAGAGTCATTGCAACTGTTAATTAGATGAAAGTGTTATAATTTAAACTGTCCTTTACTCATATCTTGCAAATGTTATTTCAGGGAAAAGTGATGCAAGTCGATGCAACCAACAGACTTTACTGACCATACTTACTTACAATATATATACGAAAATGATGTAGCTATTTTAGAACAAAGTGATGTTATGTAGTAGAAACTAAAAAAACAAAGGCTATTCCACATTTTCAAAGGTCTGCAATATAAAACCGAAATCAAAATTTAATAAATATAAAATGTCATTATGATTTTATAAAATTATACAAATGTTATAAACTGTTTACAATAAAATCAATATATACCATTCAGTAATTCAGTAAAAAGTGTTTGTGCATTGTACTCAATTGACACTGGTAAATATGTCCTTACTATTCACAGTTACGATCATTCAGAAATATTCCGAAACGGCATATCCAAGAAGTGGTGTTAATCCGACGTAGATACTGAAAAAATCAAAAGAGTTATTTGTGAATTTACAATCTCAATCATTCAAACATTGTACCAACATTAAAACCTTTGATTTTTCATCTCTTTATACCACAATTCCAAAAACTAAACTTATAGCTCGACTTAAAGAACTCGTCAGCTGATGTTTCTATGACAAAAAGGGCACTCGACGTTTTAAATATCTAGTTTTTGGGCTTGAAGTCAGCTTTCTTTGTGCAAAATCATAAAGAGTCAAGGATAAAATATACCAACGAGAATATTACTGCCAAGCTGGACTTTTTAAGTGACAACATATTTGTTAAATTTGGAGGTTTGGTCTTTCAACAGACTATTGGGTTCCCAAAGGGTACCCATTGCGCTCCTCTACATGCAGATTTGTTTTTATATTCATATGAAGCAGAATTTATCCAAGGGCTTGTACAGAAAGGAGAAAGAAGTTAGTCAAGTGTTTTAATTCCACCTTTCGGTATATTGATGATGTACTGTCTCTTAAAACTATTAGATTTAGTGATCACTTACATTCAATATATCCAAGTGAACTTGAAATTATAGGTACTATCGATACAGATAAATCTACTTCATATTTAGACCTTTTTCTCGAAATGAAATAACTACTGATGGTAGGTTGAATATAGTCAACTTCCAATTTCTGTGTAGCAACATCCCAGCGGCACCAGCATCTGGAGTTTATGTGTCTCAATTGATACGTTACTCTAGAGCTAGCTCAAACTACTTTGATTTTGTTGAACGAGAAATACTACTTTCTCAAAAGTTGCTAAGACAGGGCTGTGAATCAATCAAATCAAGGTCATCACTAAAGAAATGTTACGGTCACCATCATGAGCTGATTGGCCGTTATGACAAAAGTGTGTCAGAAATCATATCTTATATTCTCCCTCAGTCATAATAACCCTCCATCACAACCGAACTGAACTAAAATATAACACGACGGGTGCCGTATACGGTGCAGGAAATGCTTACCCTTCCGGAGCACCTTATTTCACTCCCGGTTTTTTGGTGGATTTCTTTTTTTTTTCTTAATTATTATTTATAACTATTGATGTAAATGTCCTTTGGTTTTGTGAGTCTTTGTGTCCTTTGTTTTGATTATTATTGTCTATACAGACACATTATTTAGTATGGCGTTCATTATCACTGAACTACTATATATTTGTTTAGGGACCAGCTGAAGGACGCCTCCGGGTGCGGGAATTTCTCGTTGCATTGAATACCTGTTGGTGACCTCCTGCTGTTGTCTGCTCTATGGTCGGGTTGCTGTCTCTTTGGCACATTCCCCATTTCCATTCTCAATTTTACATTCTTATTGTATTATACGCCAACATTGTAATAGAATCGGACATCTTTATAACAAGTGACATATTCCTGATTTGGAACAGGATATTTTAAAACAAGTGGTGGGTAACCTGGTTTTATGGATAGCCAAACTTCTTATCTAGCAATTTAAAAAAAATATCGCCAAAACGACCACACTTCGTCACAGAATGTGTTTGAGCGAGGATGTAAGCAATGACATTGTGTGTACTGCAGTTAAGTAAGGTACAACGCACAAGACATGACAAAAAAAACAAAGGACAACTTTTACTTAGGATAGGTGCATTAAGAATGTGGCGTGGTAGAACATGTTTGTTACGCCTCGGTCACACCTTACCGGATAAGACGAACGGACGCCTAACGGATGAAAATAAAAGTTGTCCTTTGACAAAATTGTTATCCGTTGTTGGAAGTCCGTTGATGTACTGACCAACTAAAACGGACGCTTAACGAATGCATAACGGACATGCAACGGATATGCAATGGACGAGCAACGGAGAAGTACCGGACAGAACGGAGGTCGAGCGTACATCATACGGACGAGTACTGCAAAAAACGGACGCCTACCGGAAGCGTACCGGATAAAACGGATGAACAAGATATAGGAAAAAAATTAAAGGCGACAATAATAATACATGTAAATCGCATCAATAGTAAAAATGTTCTGTGTAACTGGTTTTGGTTTGTTCTTCAAAATGCTGCTAAAGAGCAGTGACCTGAATAACAGCTGCTTGATTGTGAAGATGTGCCTTTATTCTAAGATCGATTATGAATAATAAGAATTCATGACCCTTAAAAAATCTAATTTGCATTTCTTACGAGAAATTTTCGATTGGCATTTATCCGTTTCAGATCCGTTCATCATCCGTTTCATCCGTTATACGTCCGGTAGAAGTCCGTTTCACATTCGTTCAACATTCGTTAGTCGTCCGTTACAAGTCCGTTGGTGGATTTATCTGCCAGACCTCCAACGGATGTATAACGGACACGTAACGGATACAAAACGGAAACGAAACGGACGAGTAACGTACAAAACGGACGCCTAACGGACGTCCAATGGACATTTTATCCGTTGGACGTCCGTTCAAAGTTTTGAACATGCTCAAAATTTTCCACCGGAAAAAACGGACGACGAGGAATAAAACGTACGCTTAACGGACATGCAACGGATATGGACGGACGCCTAACGGCTAAGAACGGATGTCTAACGGACATGAACGGATTAAAAAAAAGTTATCCGTTAGGCGTCCGTTTGAGCTTTCCGGTAAGGTGTGACCGATGCTTTAGGTTTTAAATGTTTAATTAAATACATTAAATACTAGTGTCTGAGCAGAAAGTTGATATTCAAGTACACTAGTATTCCACATTCCAAACTTAAAGACAAATTTAAAAGGGTTGGTATTACTTTGCTTCATACAAAAGAATGGCCAACGTACATACAAGTATCTTGTCTTATGGAGGGATAAATCCTACTTTGTAAAGAATCACTCTGATTCAAACAAAAAATTCTCTGAAACCGATATTATCAAGATGCTTGATTTCTTGATTGACAACATATTTGTTACGTTCGGAGGATGTGTTTTTCAACAGACTGTCGGCATCCCAATGGGAACAAACTGTGCCCCTCTACTTGCTGACTTGTTTCTTTATTATTATGAGGCTGACTTCATGCAGGAACTTCTTAGGAAGAAAGATAAGAAGTTAGCAATATCCTTTAACTCTACTTTCCGCTATATAGATGACGTTCTTTCACTAAACAATTCAAAATTTGGTGACTATGTGGAACGCATCTATCCCATCGAATTGGAGATAAAGGATACTTCAGATACAGTTAAGTCGGCTTCATATCTTGACTTACATCTAGAAATTGACAATGAGGGTCGGTTGAGGCAAAACTTTACGACAAAAGAGATGATTTCAGCTTTCCAATTGTGAACTTTCCATTTCTTAGTAGCAACATTCAAGCAGCACCTGCATACGGGGTATATATCTACCAATTGATACGATATTCCCGTGCTTGCATTTCCTATCATGATTTTCTTGATAGAGGGTTACTGCTCACAAGGAAGCTATTAAACCAAGAGTTCCAAATGGTGAAGTTGAAATCTTCCCTTCGTAAATTTTACGGACGCCATCACGAGTTGGTTGACCGTTATGGAATAACCGTTTCACAAATGATATCGGATATGTTCCTTACGTCGTAACTAAAATCCCCTTCCCTTTCATGAATTTGACCTACCGTATTAGACTATTTACCGGATTTGTAATCACATAAGCAACACGACGGGTGCTGCATGTGGAGCAGGATATGCTTACCCTTCCGGAGCACCTGAGATCACCCCTAGTTTTTGTTGGGGTTCGTGTTGTTTATTCTTTAGTTTTCTATGTTGTATCATGTGTACTATTGTTTTTCTGTTTGTCTTTTTCATTTTTAACCATGGCGTTGTCAGTTTGTTTTAAATTTATGAGTTTGACTGTCCCTTTGATATCTTTCGTCCCTCTTTCATTCATCCTGTAGCGGGATTTGTAACTGGAGGCTCTGCGACATAATGTCAAATCCGTCTGCACAAAACAAAGCCACCATTTAGGTTTTATACAAAAACAGATAATTCTCGTTAGTTAAATTACATAGATATTTTTATTTAACCAATAATGGTTCTCAAATTGCGAGTTATACCAGCAAATGAATTATTACTAAACAAATCACATTAAACGTAAGAAAAAATCAATTGATAAAAATATTATCTAACAAAAAAGTGATATCATTAAAGCTGGCCTATTTCCGGAAAATCTCGAACCTTACATTTAAATCACCAAAGGCTTTGCTACAAAATGGCGTCTTTATATCTTATTTATTGTTTGCTTAATTCATTGTTCAGTTGTAAGTATTCTATTTATATGTATATCATATAATTTTCACGTATACAGGTATTTACAGTATATTATTCCGGTTTTCTTATAATTATAAGTCAAGACTCTACTGACACAGCTATCTCATACATGTAATTTTATTCCTTACAGTTAGATTAAGTAACGCTTTGTAGAACTAACAAGTTTGTTTTATATTTACCAATTGATAATTGATCACAAATAGAAAACAGACACTAGTTTGATTTTTACCTCCGAATATTTACCATCCTATACAATCCATAAACCCCATTATGATTGTATATTTGATAAAAGGTCTATTTAATAATTCTATATAATCATATCTCTATTTTCTACGACGTATATCTGAACAGTAAGATATTTAAAGAAACTTTCCAACTTCGTACTTTATTTAGTAAGATATTTAAAGAATTCTCCAACTTCCTGCTTGATTTAATCATATTAACCTTTTTGATTCGAACGTCACTGTTGCGTTCAAAATTTTAATCCTGATATTCATGATAAGTTTATTTATAGGATAAGGCCCTCGTCTTATCTTGTATCAATAGTTTGGAGTCAAATGAAAACTAACTCATGCACAGATTGATTGATTGATGGTTGCTTTACGCCGCATGAGTACAAAAATGTTATATCGCGGCGACTCATATATAGAAGATCCATATGTCTATTTTGATATTGTTTTACTTTCAGTATTTCATATTTGCCACTCTGTTGAATCAGAACTGATCGTGAACAAGCTAAAATAACCAAAAAAGTAGGTCGTATTCGGCAGGACAAGACAAAAAATCAGCCAGCATAACAGGCATATTTCTTTTGGGTTTCTTTCCCAGAAATAGATTTTCACACCTTGTCTTTCACGAAATTTGTCAGACCTTTTTAACCCATGAAACTTTCAACTTCGTGCTTTGTTTTGCCTTTTTGAGGTTTTTTTACCATCCTCACTTCTATGTCTTTTAAAGACGTTAAGTGTATTTGTCGTACACTATTTCAATTAGGGTATCTATGGTAAGTTCATTCTTGAAGGGTTTTACTGTAAAAGTTCACTGTACTGTAAAGCTCTCGAAACTTCAAATATTGAATATGCTTGTTATCCTCCTTGGCTGTCGTATAAGTCACCTAATTGAACAACTGATAGTAATCCCATATTTAGAACATTTGCGACAGGTTCAAGAACGTATCGACAATGTTTTACCTCAGATATTGCAATTTAATACAAAGTGTTTGGTGATATGAAAGATGAAGATCAAACATTTAAGTTTATTATTGAATGAAACCATCAATGTTGAAATTAGTTGATATTAGTATTAGTATTCTCACCCTTCTTGGTTTTGATAATTCTGCTACAGGTTTAAAACTGAAAAAAATAAACATTTATAAAAAAAAAAGAGTTGAGTCTTCCATGCATACTAACAAACCGTAATCATATTTACGTCATTGCACTTATTTTTTGTCTTCCATTTTAACACTTACTCTGATGTCCGTTTCTTGGTTTTAAATGATTTGAATTACTACAAAAAATCTCCTTAGATAGAAGGTAAAACAAGAAGAAACTAATGTTTGAAAGACGACTTTGAAAATATTTGTGAAAAGTAAATAAGTGGATACATCATGCATTGAATTGTTTTTAATTTTACATGATTGATTTTATTCTTCATTTTTTGTTGATTTTATAATTGCACTATTAATCCCTAATGTAACTTTAAAAAGGGCATTTAAAACAATCCTTAGTCGAAATTAGTTTTATACTTCTATACTTTGTACCAGTAAATTGCAAATCATTAATATTCCATTTTCTCAGGTTATTGTGTAAATTCAGCTAACACACAGTATATGAAAGATTCGATAAAGAATTATTTTTCTGATACCCGACACCACGATCCTAAATTCAGAGCGTATAAGTATGCTGCAAAAGAATATATTTACAACGAGTTTCACAAGTTTGGACTAAGAACTGAATACCATACATTTCAGGAGACATCTGTTTCTCCTACTGTAAGTTTATATGTGTAAATATCTGTTTTGTTATTTACCAAATAGAGCGTTTTAGAATCTAAAGGACGATTGGTAATTTCATTGTTCGTGCCCCAAAGTGAAAATAACGTTACGTCATTGGTTGAATTTCCATTGTTTATAACGTTTTAAACCAATCAAAACGCTTTGGGATACGCTTTTGAAAATATTTCCCAGGATGCATTAGATTCTGAAACGGTAAATTAATAAATGATATGGTTGTGTTCAAAACAAACATGAAACCAAAAATGAAATTATCATTAACAAGCACTGTTAGTCTAAATGTAGATTCAACCCATTATGTGTAGCTCTTGTGCTGAGTTATCTATAACAATGATATTGTCGTTCCTAGTCAAGAATTTTCCTTGAAAAAAATAAATTTCTTAAATCTAATGATATAACTATCTTTTGACAGTATTCAGACAAATATATTTATTCAAAATAATTTCTTTTCTAAATATACAAATGCACTATTTTTTCACGAGCGTAACTTAAAAGTTTTGGGCTGGTCCAGGAAATAAATGGGATCTATCATTATTTCGAGCTAGCCTTGTGTGGACATGAAAACGAACGATATAAAATGGGTCAAAGGCTCTTATATTCAAACACTTTATAACATATTGTTTATTAGAAACATACTTTTGCCTTGCGAGAGTCAACCTACGAATCGTGAACGAATTGTCACAACCGTTTTTTTATAACGTGCAGAGAGCACTCTCTCTACAAAAAGCAGCGGATTTGACGTCATCATATTCTACTTGGACATTGAGGCGTATCCATATGTCCCGCGCAGTCGGACAGACGCACGTGGGGGTAACTTCGATATTTTTGTGGTAGGTTGTGTCATTTTGCCTCAAAAAACGTACCCATTTTAATATAGTTATAAAGTATAAAAATTTAAGAAAGAATGACCTATACTTATATACAATATTTTGAATATGACCCATGCTTATATAAGCACTAACTCATTATCACTCATAATTCATAAATATACCAGCTACCCATAAGTTTTTTTTATATATGAATTGACATCATTTGGTGCACATATGTATATTTTATCGTTATAAATCCGCATGGATTGTTGGATTGGTGTGTAGAATATACCCAAAATCAATATACAGTTATCAAACGTAAATGCATTTTAATATAGGATGACATTAAAAAGGAGAGTCATTTTTATATTATCAGGATCTGCTTAACCTTCCGGAGCACCTGATATCCCCCATAGTTTTTGGTGGGGTTCGTGTTGTTTATTCTTTAGTTTTCTATGTTGTATCATGTGTACTATTGTTTTTCTGTTTGTCTTTTTAATTTTTAGCCATGGCGTTGTCAGTTTGTTTTAGATTTATGAGTTTGACTGTCCCTTTGGTATCTTTCGTCCCTCCTTTATATAAAATCACGCAAAATTATGACCCATATTTTTGGCACATCCCCGAATACCCAATAATAGGAAGTTGACCCCCCGTGAACAGACGAGCCTCTTTATCATTGATTTTATATATCATAAAATCATTTAGACCAGAAAAACCACAGCATCAAAACAATGGCACGTAAAACATGGTAAAGAAAGAATCATACAAAATCATAAACCGTATTAAGATTTTAAATCGAAATTTTCTTAAAAAAGAAACCGGGAACAATTTCTCGAATACACTTTTCAATCATGTTTATATGTTTCCAACTGAATCGTCAACGGCGCCTGAAATAAACTTATGAACATGTTATTTTAAAAAGACCTTAATCGGCGTCAATTGAAACCTAATTTTTGTTTAGCTATTAACATTAACTTGACTTTCTAAACTGTCCAAAATTTTTAATATTAATCTTCGGTAAACCTTTAAAGGCTGCTCAGATACAAATCTTGCGGTACAGAAATCAATATTATAGTTATTGCATATAGTTTACATTTTCAACATCGATCGAGTAGATAAATTCATCATAGATACCAGGACTAAATTTTGTGTATACGCCAGACGCGCGTTTCGTCTTCAAAAGACTCATCAGTGATGCTCGAATCAAAAAAGTTAAAAAGGCAAAACAAAGTACGAAGTTGAAGAGCATTGAGGACCAAAATTCCTAAAAGTTTTGCCAAATACAGCTAAGTTAATTGATGCCTGAGGTAGAAAAGACTTAGTTTTTCAAATGTTCAAAATTTTGTAAACAGTTAATTTATAAATATAACCATATCAATGATATAAAATGAATTGAAAATACCTGAACACGAGATCATAATTTAAAAGCATTGACTACGAACCTTAGAAGAATTTTATCGAACAAGGTAACCAATGCAATTAGAAATTTGAAATTATGTTTATTCATTGCAGCTGTTCTATTTCAGGATTATTTCCAAACTGTTATTGGTATACTAAGGGGTACAAACTTTGGAACAGTACACGACCGAATTATAGGACTAGGTGCACACTATGACACGGTTAATACCACCAAAGGTAACTAGAAGAAAACAGCAGATTTATTTGAATAAATACGTTGATTTAATCTCGGTATATATCATTATACAAATAACTAGATGAGGTATGATTGCAAGCTGTTGTCGTATTCTGAATTTGATAGAGGGCTTAAGTCTAGAAGTATTGACAGCCAGTACATGTTTCGGTTGTTTGTCATATTTTTCAAAAGATTTATCATGAAAAATAGAAATCTGACATTAGAAACAACGATTGAATTTAAGGTATTCTACAAAATCAGATATCAATATCTACTGATTTTCTAATTTAACACATTTTAAAAAATGTAGTTATATAAAGTCATGTTTATATCTTTGCTATTGAATATCTTAATGTTTTCTTTTGTGTCCAATTGCATATTGTTTGATAGCCAGTCCAAGTTATATGCATGCTCGAGTTGTTGAGACAAGTAATTCCCTTATATAAGGTGGTATAAAAGTAATTTCCGGTCATCAATTACTCAATGTAACCGCTGTGAGTTCCAAGTTTGATGCTTTGACCAGGTCAGGAATATGACATTTGTTATCCATTTGTTTAATATGATTGAGCTTTTGATTTTACCTTTTCATTGAGGACTTTCCTTTTTACTTTTTTCATTCTTTTATTCAAAATCGTGAATCGCGCTGAAAAAAGTCCCTGCGTCCGTCTTTCAGTCGGGTTTTATATGCTTTGTCTGCAATTCCATTTCGTGAAGAAATAGTGTGCATATTATTAAAATGTGTATTTGCGATGAATTAAAAAAAAATCAATTTAAAGCAAAATTTTTAATTGTTGCATCTAAATGATGAAAATGGAGCAATCTTTGTTTAAACGGGAATCTTATTTAAATGGCACTAATTAGCAGTCGGAAACCAGGTTGAAATAGAACAAAAGAATCGAAGCTCTCTATTAGAGAAGGCGATAAATGTTTACTGTACTGTTTACTATAGTGACAATTTTTTTAAAAGTTATTCTAATATGACGTGCTTCTTTAGCTTTGTAAAGAAACCATACTTTATTATCCAATAAAATTAGTTTGCACATGCGTATATTGACTACGGCAGAAAAATGAATTTCGTCAAAATGGTATGCATTTAATGTATTTCCTTAAATTAAAACACTTTCAAACACTAAAATGATACACATTTTGTTACTAATACTTTAACAATGACAACAATGTGTTACAATTCGTAATTGAAAATAGTTGACCTAAATACAGCAACGTCCATGTTGGCTGTTCTAACTTCAAAACCCCTCCCCCTCTCCTGTTAAAAGGCATGTCATTGTATATTAATTTCATTGAAACATATGTTCCGACGATAAAATATAAAATAAAGAATAGGTTACTTTTACTGTTGTACTGAAATGACAAAATTGTTTCATATTTCTGATAAAATGGATTGACTCTAGCAGGGAATCGAACCCCATTCTCCTATAAAAACAAATAGGCGTAATTACCAATATACCACCAAGGTTTCCAATCCATTTTACAAATGCAACAAGATTGTCACCCAGTATTAATTTTAATCTCATGTATAAATACAGCATTTGAAATCGTCAGATGCACAAAGGCGTGCCCTTTGATCAACTTTAAAAGGTGTAGCCACCGCAAGTATAAATGGATTTCTGTCAAAGGCCCCTCCTGCCAAGTCTCGAATGTCAGCACAACTTTATCAAGAAATCCTCTATCAGATATGAACATATTTACCAATGCTACAATATTAACCGGCGGAATATTTACAATTAATTTAGTAAATAAAGACCTACCCGATTCTCCTTGTGCGTCCACCACCATTGACGACTGACTTGAAAATGTGCGTGTCAGAAATTGACCTCAAAGGAAAAGACTGTTGAAATATAACTTTTCTGTTATATTGTGACACAAATATTGTTTTAGTTAATAAATTTATTTATTAATATCTGTTTCAATTTTGAATTTTAGAAATTTATACAACTTTGCCAAATTAAACTGGTATGAACTAGTTGGATAAAAATCGACAGGAAGGTTGATGGAAGAGCCTACACAAATACCGTACACTTTATACACAGCGAACATAGATATTACCGTAATTGTCCTAATCAGAATCGAAATAATTGATGCCAGCTATACTTTATTGTAGTTTTAACATGGGTAGGCATTATATTCGTGTTATTTTAGCCCTCGCTATCGCTCTGGCAAAAATAATCACGAATATAATGCCTGCCCATGTTAAAACTACAATAAAGTATAGCTGGCATCAATTATTTCTTAAATAGAAACAAACAAAACTGCAATTTTCTTTTCAATTACGAGGTGTTTTATTTCAAAAACACCATTTGCATAAGTTTTTAATTTATCTAGTACATAGATAAGCAGAACAATAGATATCAAGTCGACGACATGGGTATCTTTCAAGTTGGATGACGAAAATGCATAACCTCCGATTTTTTTGAAAAAATTACCAAGGACGGAAAACATATCAATCTATTAGTTCAGTAATTTTCGTGTCTGCCCTTCCATTATGTGAATGAAGAAAAAATTCCAAAAAATAGGTAACAATTGTAACGAAAAGAGAAAATCGAGTGCACCTTTTTATGTGAGGGCGTGTTTGAGTTGAGTATTTTGTCTTGATATCGTTCAAAGTAAGAATATTTCATACATCGTCTCGCTTCAGATTGTATCATTTTTATATATGAAAGCTACAGGTTGACTTTATAACACAAAAAAATAACAGTACTAAAAGATGAAATATATGGGTCAAGTGAAATACCTATCTAATGAGTCACAAAAACAGGGAAGGCGTGTTCGAATAGCTATTTTTTTACTGAAAGTACTTGACGACAGTCTTA
>NC_086378.1:6292985-6429979 GCF_036588685.1 Mytilus trossulus
TCAGACGTTCAGTCAATTTAATGACAACATCTGTAAAATCAGTACTGTTTAGACAATTCTGCTAAAAGATCAAGGCAATGCTCGACATTATGAGACAAACATTTCAATTTTTAAAATTAGTATTTTTGTTGCAAACAAATTCACTCTGGCGGTCACAGCTTATTTTTTATTTTATTAATTCATTTATGTATCTACTTAATATTTAATTGTTCTTCGTGTTTATATCTGAGTTTATATCATCACTTATTTACTTAATATTACGAAGCATCGTTAAAGATTGTATTTGATATACCGATGGTTATCTGTGACAGTGTCTGTCTTTATTACGAGCTTTAATACATTCAGACTCCATTATATGAAGTTACTATTATCATAAAAGTTGTGATTTGTCAAATGTATAATATTCTGGTAATTAATATGTGTATGCTGGCGTTATTACCTCGTGTGATCTATTTTTAGTGGCTTACCATTTGGTACATTTAATCAGCCTCCTGGCACGTGTAACATAGATAAGGTTGTTTTTGTTTTCGTATGCTGACCGACATTTGCGTAAAGTAACCCAATATTTGATTTACGACATTGAAAGGTTAATGTACTTGGTTATAGGCGTCAATGAACTTTTTGAGGTCGCTTTGTAATAAAAACTTTATTTATAGTAAAAGAAACTAAACAATATGACAATGATACATAAATGAACACAGAAAAGACTAGTATACTTTAACAAAATATGCTCTATGTGAATTAAACATTTAAAAGATATCAATAAAATGTCATCTATTCAACTGTTACGTTTTTTTTATTTCCGAATTAATTTTCAAACCGTAATTCCTGTTTTCTGTGATTTTTCAAAAAAATGTCCCTTTTCAACTCAAGAATTATATTTTTTTACATAAACAGACAGATTAATTTCAAGTATTTATTTAAGACTGCTAAAACAATGTATAACACAAAAAAAAAATCTTCAGGCTCATTGTCATTTTTCTTCATTTTTGTACAAAAAAATGTATTTCTGACCCAAAAAAATTGGCACTTCAGATTCTGCAAGACTATTGATATATTCTATAAGAATAGAAATAGTTCATTGCAGCTTAAATTAATACTGATTGTACCACGGATGTGCCCTTTATGTCGATATTTTACCCTAGCTGTCACTCGGGTTCAAATCTTTAGCATATGTAGCAACTCATGGTAAAATCAGTAAATCAGTAAAATTCAATGCCCAACGAAATATTTCTTTACCAAATAGTGCTTCTCTTAACATTTAGCGAAACTAAAATGAGGGATACTAAGTTAAAAGCCGTAAACTTAGTAAATTGTTACAAATAAAGATGTTTTTACGTTTTAAAAAAAATCTTTCTCCTTGAACTCCTTCCGCAATGCAAGTCGGTCGATTTACTAAAAATCTGACATTGATATCTCCAAGGTCAAATAACAATATTTAAACTTATTTCATAAAAAGTTTGGACACACTTAGCCACATTTGTGCCTTGTTTACTGTAATAATTACCATTAAAATGGTGACTTCAGTATTTCTTCATTATGTAATTAATTTTCTGTTTAGCTGTAAGTATTAATTTATTTAGTTTCAAAAGAGTCAAAAGATATTGCTCACTAATATATATATATATATTTTTTTATACTCAAATACATTTTTTTTGTAGATATCATTCATGTTAAGTTTAATGTGTATATGGTATATTACGTTATCAATGTAGTGTGTTTTAGCATCATCTTTAGGGGACGAAAATGCCTTCAAATGTGTTAACATATGGGTCAGCATATCATATCAAAGTGAGAGAAAAAATATATATAAACCTGTCTTCTGCGTTCTACCTAATCTATTCAAAAACATGTTTACTCTTCGAAGGCTGATTTTATCCCACTTCATTCCAGGTTCATCATTACAAAATGCCATGAACCGTCGGGGCTTTAAATTTAAGTTTAAACTGCACGCGTTCTATTTGAACAGTCAAAATGCGTTGACTGTATATTTCTATGTCTTATACAGTCACTGACCCGATATCACTTTTCCTCATTGATCTTTACATGCTTTAGTAGAGCCGGAATTATGTATAATTATTCATGATGACCTCTTCAACCTGTCTTTGTTTCCAATGTGTACAACGAAACTTGGAACAAATTAAACCTAATTCGTTTTCAATTGTTGGAAAAAATATTTCACTTATTAATTTTTTTGTTGAAAAACTATGATTCATTAAGTTTTCTGCTTATTATTGATAAGTTAGTCCATACTGAAACGAATTCGTTCACCATGGATTGGTTTCAACAGGTTATGTACATTTCATTGTGTTGCATATTTTTCCGCAAGATAAAAGGTCTTCTGTAAGGGACATTTCCCCCAATATTCAAATCAAATAAATAACATTAACACAATAAAGAACAATTCTAAAATGGTTTTTTTTCAAGATTGTATTATAAAGACAATAATAAAGTACTGATTTGACATATCATCGATATAAGGATTCGGCCCGAAACAGGGAAAAAGCTCGACAGAGCCTCGCATTTCTCCGTTTCTAAGCTTCAACATTATATCGTTGATATGTCAAGTCAATTCACAATAATTGTATATCGTCGCTGGGCTTCTAAAATGTTGTAAATTACAATTTTTCAAGAAAAAAATATCTCACAAACAGACTTAGAAACCTTTGGCAAAATGCATGCTTTCAAAATGTCGTATGTGAACTTGAGCATTTTTGTAAATAGCAGTGAAATAAAAACTTTGACATTTCTGGATTATCCAAGAACTTAACAAATTATTTTCGCAGAAATAAAGAAATGTACAATTAATTTTTTCACAAAGCTATTCTACAACGATTTTCAAGTTTTCATACAACATTTTGGAAGCAAATTTAGTCCTATGTAGACGAAACGCGCGTCTGGCGTATACAATTATAATCCTGGTACTTTTGATAACTATTTACAAACAACTGACATTGGCAATTTTGTAATATGTCTTTTTTCACACATTTTGATTGGTCATATGTATGCTGTTTTATAATACCAAAGATTTCCTCCCGCCCAGACCATTGGTGTCAAAAGTATTTTTAGCCCAAAAAGTCCTAAACGACATTTTAGACGATATGTATATTAAATATATGATGTCTCAATATTGAAGATGTCTAGCTAAGTTCTGAGAAAAATTAAACGGGCATGTTTGTTAATAATTGGCAGACGGTAAAATAATCCGATCGTTAGTTGAAATTCAAATATATTTAAATTAATACAACATTTTGTTAAAGTTTGAAAATTAAAGAATTTCATTTAAAACATATAATATGAATAAACAAAAGAGATAAGTGACCTCGTTAAATTACAAAAAGTTTAAACGTTCTTAATTTCTACAAATCATTCCACAAAAAAGCTTTGATATTGGTCTATATAAAAAAAAAAGATGTGGTATGATTACCAATTAGACAACTATCAGCAGGAGACCAGATGACACAGAAATAATTAATTTTAGGTCACTGTACGGCATTCATAGCAAGCTATAAACATTCCCAAAATAACAAATATAAGAATAAACTGTAAAAATCGGTTGAAAACGGCTTATCTCATCAGATGGATACAAATAGAAATACATCTTACAAAAAAGTGGACGTGGTCGGATTCCTGTATATCCCAACTACAAAACGACAATATGCACAGATCAGAGAGTACTCGCAGTTACTGACAGCTAGTTCAAAGCCACTAAAAACAAATAATAAAAATCATGCTTCAAATAAAATTGAGAATGGAAATGGGAAATGTGCCAAAGATACAACAACCCGTAAAATTATCAGAAACAGCCGAAGGCCACCAATGAGTCCTCAATACAGCGAGATAATCCTGCACCCTGAGGCGCGCTTCAGCTGGCTTCTTAACAAAAATAAAATGAAACCATACTAAATTCCGAAATATAAAATAAACTAAAATTTAAAATCATACAAGAATAACAAATGACAGAGTCTCCTGACTTGGGACAGGCACAGAAATGCGGCGGAATTAAACAAGTTTTAAAAACTCTTTACCTTTAGTCAATGTAGAAATAACAAACACGCACCAATTTGCTCAGTAAAACTAAGTTAAAAGAAATTCCGAATTCGATGTTAGAATAGGTACCAAAAGAAACTAAACAATATGACAATGATACATAGATTACCAGAGAAAAGACTAGTATACTTTAACAAAATATGCTCTATGTGAATTAAACATTTAAAAGATATCAATAAAATGTCATCTATTCAACTGTTACGTTTTTTTTATTTCCGAATTAATTTTCAAACCGTAATTCCTGTTTTCTGTGATTTTTCAATAAAATGTCCCTTTTCAACTCAAGAATTATATTTTTTTTTACATAAACAGACAAATTGATTGCAAGTATTCATTTAAGACTGCTTAAACAATGTATAACACAAAAAAAAATCTTCAGGCTCATTGTCATTTTTCTTCATTTTTGTACAAAAAAAATGTATTTCTGACCCAAAAAAATTGGCACTTTAGATTTTGCAAGACTATTGATATATTCTATAAGAATAGAAATAGTTCATTGCAGCTTAAATTTATACTGATTGTACCACGGATGTGCCCTTTATGTCGATATTTTACCCTAGCTGTCACTCGGGTTCAAATCTTGAGCATATGTAGCAACTCGTGGTAAAATCAGTAAATCAGTAAAACTCAATGCCCCACGAAATATTTCTTTACCAAATAGTGCTTCTCTTAACTTTTAGCGAAACTAAAATGAGGGATACTAAGTTAAAAGCCGTAAACTTAGTAAATTGTTACAAATAAAGATGTTTTTACGTTTTAAAAAAAATCTTTCTCCTTGAACTCCTTCCGCAATGCAATCCGGTCGATTTTCTAAAAATGTGACATTGATATCTCCAAGGTCAAATAACAATATTTAAACTTATTTCATAAAAAGTTTGGACACGCTTAGTCACATTTGTGCCTTGTTTACTGTAATAATTACCATTAAAATGGTGACTTCAGTATTTCTTCATTATGTAATTAATTTTCTGTTTAGCTGTAAGTATTAATTTATTTAGTTTCAAAAGAGTCAAAAGATATTGCTCACTAAAATACAATATATAAATTTTTTGGTACTCATCATTCATGTTAAATTTAATGTGCGTATGGTATATTACGTTATCAATGTAATGTGTTTTAGCATCATCTTTAGGGGAAGTAAATACCTTCAAATGTGTTAACATATGGGTCAGCATATCATATTAAAGTGACAGAAAAAATGTATGTAAACCTGTCTTCTGCGTTCTACCTAATCTATTCAAAAACATGTTTACTCTTCGAAGGCTGATTTTATCCCACTTCATTCCAGTTTCATCATTACAAAATGCCATGAACCGTCGGGGCTTTAAATCTAAATTTAAACTGCACGCGTTCTATTTGAACAGTCAAAATGCGTTGACTGTATATTTCTATGTCTTATACAGTCACTGACCCGATATCACTTTTCCTCATTGATCTTTACATGCTTTAGTAGAGCCGGAATTATGTATAATTATTCATGATGACCTCTTCAACCTGTCTTTGTTTCCAATGTGTACAACGAAACGTGGAACAACTCAAACCTAATTCGTTTTCAATTGTTGGAAAAAATATTTCACTTAAAAAAGCTTGATGTTAATTTCATTTCAAATCTTTTCAAAAAAAGCGGAAGAAGAATACAAGCTTAAACATGATCTCTCTAGAAATGAATAGATAAAATCACGGAAGGAGAAAAGACTATGCAACAAACTGTCTTCTTTTATTAGCCCCGTAGTCAACACTTCGGTGTTGACATGAATATCAATTATGTGGTCACTATATAAATTTCCTGTTACAAAATTTTGAATCTTTCTAAAAACTTAGGATTTTACTGTTTCCAGGAAAGAATACATTAGCCGTATTTGGCACAATTTATTGAATTTTGGGTCCTGAATGCTCTTCAACTTTGTACTTGTTTGGATTTATAACTATTGTGAGCGTCACTGATGAGTCTTATGTAGATGAAACCCGCGTCTGGTATATTAAATTATGATCCTGGTACCTTTGATAATTATTCACGTCCCTTTGAAATAACTCCCCGACAACATTTCAGATCATTTTAGAGGACCAAAAAGACAGCTTCACATCTAACGTTAACAATTTGGGAAAAATTAGATTTTTTAAGACATTAATATTTGGCCATCATTTTATTGTTAGTTTTTTTTCATCCGGGAAATTACGACAATGCTAAGTTAGGCAATGTCAATAATACTGGTTCAATTATGAGGAATTGTTGGTAAGTAGTTTTATTTGATTTTAACGGATGATCTAGTGTACCAGATCAAAAATTGAGGAACATTTAAAACACTACATGTGACAACTTATTGGTATTGAATATTTAATAAATAATTCCTTCATGTCATGCTCTACGCTCATTTTAACATGGGTAGGCATTATATTTGTCGATATTTTACACTGAGCGTAAGCGAGTTATTAAATGAGGTCAAATATAATGCCTACACATGTTAAAATGAGCATAGAGCATCACATGAAGGAATTATTTCGATTCTAATATGACAAATACAATATATTTATAGGTCCTCCCCGAGGAGTCTATATATTACATTTCATATTTGATAAGTTTAAAAACTACGAGCAGGGCAAATATATGTTGTTTGATAAATATATATAATAAAAGTTTATGTTAGCTGCTAAAATGTAAAAATTTGAAAGGATAACGATGGAAATAACGTTAATATAAACAGTACGTCCATGCGCATGTGTCAAACATATTTTTTGTGCTCATTAGATCACGGCTTTGTTAACAAAGCGTAATAAGGACGTCATATTAGAATCTTACATTTAACACTTAACTCTGATATAATTATTATATTACAGTGCATTGTGTAAAGTCTGCTGATACAAAGTATATGGAGACCTCGATCCGAAACTATTTCTCTGATACCAGGCACCACGATTCTGAATACAAAGACTATAAATATGCCGCCAAAGAATATATTCATGGAGAATTCTTGAGATATGGACTAACCACTGAATATCATACATTTCAGGAACAGTCTGTATCAAATACTGTAAGTTATGATATAGAGGTGCTATACCACCATTGATTTTTCCCTTTAAGTCTTTGTTAAATTTGCACTTTTCAAAAAGTTGTGCACAATTTATCTTTGTTTCATATAAAGAAATACTCGGCATGAATAAAGTTTTATCCTTTTCAGTACTATAGAAAAATATCAAATAACATTGCATTGATGTTAGAAAATAGATACACTGACAGTTAACCAATCAAATTTCTCCTTATTTAACCTTTGTTCCAGCTGTAGTAATCATGTAACCTCAAGTTTCAAAAATATTCTATAGAAACCACAAATAGAACAAATATTAATAGTGATTTGAAATACCCTATATATATGTTTAGTTTGAACATATTTATGTATAGTGGACTGGGAAACAAGTTGTGTAACTTATATTTATCCCTCTCCTCTTTGAGGGTGCGATTACTGCTTTGTAGCGGCGTTACAGATAAAAACGATGTTATTTGGGGCTTTGTCTGCGGGGACAACAACATATTCATCATGGAGGTCAGATAGGTGTTTAGCAACATTTGGATCTTTGAAGATTGACGTAGCATGGGCATTGATGGACCCATTCAGTTTCTTAATTCTGATTTGTATTAACGACCTCACTGCCTTAATCCATTCGGATAGAGTGTCTACGTCTTCCTTCTCGCGCTTAGCCCATTGCCTGGCATAATCCTCGACTGAATCCATCAAAATTTTTAAGTTGTGTTTCCAATTGATGGATTTAGGCTCACGATATTTCGGATAAATGCTTACTGTAATGTTTACTATAGTAACACAAATTTTAAAAGTTAAATGAAACAAATAAAACGAAATTTTCTTCTCAATTATGAACTGTTTTATTTTAAAAACACCGTTTGCATAAGTTTTCAGTTTATCTATTACATAGTAATAGAGAACAATTAGATATCAAGTCGACGACATGGATATCTATCAAGTTGGATGTAAGAAATGCATAACCTCCGATTTAAAAAAAAAATTACCACGGGCGAAGAATATATCAATCTATTAGTTCAGTAATTGTCGTGTCTGTCCTTCCATTATGTGACAAGAGAAAAAAATCCAAAAAGTTGGGAACAGTTGTATCGAAAAGAGAAAATCGAGTGCACCTTTTTATGTTAGGACGTGTTTGAGATGTATATTTTGTCTCGAAAACGTACAAAGCAAGAGTATTTGATGTATCATCTCGCTTCAGATTATATCAATTTAAAATATCAAAGCTACAGGTTGGCTTTATTACATAAAAAAAGTGTGTGATAACTAGGATTTATAATCTTCAACCACTGAAATTTTTTAGTCTGCCCTTCCACGAAATATTATTTTTTTTTTTTTTTAAATGTTTAAGAAATTTTTAAAAGATTCTACATGACAACCGATCACACAATAGTTTTAAGATGAATCAATGCAGACAAGGTCATTAACTGATGCTCATAAGCTAGTAGATACATTTGTCTTTTAAAATACAAGAGCAAAATTGGCAGCGCGTCATCCCTACAATGGCTTCCATTTCTACGATTGTGAAAATGAACTGGTGTAATGGGAAGATAATTTTTACGAAGTAGAATCCTGACTGTAAAGGTTTGAAGAATGGAGGTTCGTGTCTATGTTGCCAAAAAAAGACAATAACGCTTATATTATAGATGTTTTTTATCTGGTCTAAATGTTTAAATATGGAAATTCTCTACTCGAATAAATGGCATGCATTTAATGGAACACGCTTAAGTCCGATGCTTCGATACGTCACAGTGCGTATTGCCGATAACAGTGGAAAGAAAATAATGATCAATAGAATTGAGAATGGAAATGGGGAATGCATCAAAGAGACAACAACCCGACTACAGAAAAAAACAACAGCGGAAGGTCCCAAAAGGTCTTCAATGTAACGAGAAATTCCCGCACCCGTAGGTGTCCTTCAGCTGGCCCCTAAGCAATAAAGCGCATTACAGTCAAAGGGACGCTGTGTATGAAACACTTTGAACGTCATATTTTCCAGTAGTTCGGTAAAATAGATTGATTAATATATTAAATAGTGTAAACTAAGTTATGCTTGTTGAACGTACAGTAGCAAATATCGCATATTACATTCGCATGAAAATTTGATTATTTTTTAATGTTTATTTTTAGCACTTCTACCAATATGTCAAGGTTGCAAAATTACGTTTAATTTAACAGGAAAAAGTGGAGATGACTCACTTGAACGGTTGAGGAATTAACTTCGTCCAAATGTAATCTAGCAGCTCCTCTATGTTTGTTATTCCATTTTATGAAATTGCGTTAAATTAAGTCTACTTTTGTACTTTCTAATTAATTAGTTATCAAAAGTACTAGGATTATAATTTAGTACGCCAGACGCGCGTTTCGTCTACATAAGACTCATCAGTGACGCTCAAATCGAAATATTTATAAAGCCAAACAAGTACAAAGTTGAAGATCATTGAGGATCAAACATTCCAAAAAGTTGTGCCAAATACGGGTAAGGTAATTAAATCATTCCATAATAGATTGTTTACCATATGCTTCCTAATTTCTGTTAAAGATATGAATACACGTTAACTAGACAGGAACCATACGACCAGAGGTAATGACGTGGAACTTTGGTTTTCGCCGCATAACAAGCTATATAGGGTCAAACAATGACAAGTGTTAAACATATCAAAAGACAAAAGATTAATAACCATAATAATAAACAAAAAATCTCACTAATTGGAACACAAAATCAAACAAAACCATTGCATGGATCCCATTCCCGTTACACCAACATACGTTATAATGCATCCCAACCGCCATTCAGCGTGTAATACCATTGCACTTTAGCGTTTGACACCATAGCTCTTTAGAGTATCATTGCACTTTTGAATACTCTATATCTATTGCATTAATCCGTACTTTTATTTACCAAACCATCGTTAAGGTTGTTGCTAAATTAAAGTATTGAAATGACTCTGAAAATATATGATATAATATGATATCAATCAGTTTAGGAATATTTTACTCAAAACACAATAACATGCTTTTCAAAACTTAGTCAATATCCCAAAATCTTTCACACATATGGTAATGAATATACGCGTGTATTCTTCAGCGAATTTTAAATTGAGAGTCTTTTGCGGCTTCTTATACGATAATTATCGTTGAACATTGATTTGATTTTAAACATATTTTATTCATTAAGATATAAAAAGGATTGAGCAACAGGCACAGCCTATAAAAGCTCTCTCCATAATACATGTACAAGGTATGATTCAATTTATACAACAACTGTATTTAAAATAATGCAATTTAGTGGAACATGCATGCTACTTGTGAGCACACACGAGCAAAATATGTTAACAGTGTTACTTAATAAATGCAAAGTATAAATAAATATATAGGCAATTAATCATCAGTTATTTAAATTACCTTGAAACATGCAAATATCATTTATAAGTCATTAGAAATATATATATGGCTTGAAGGAGACACTAAGCTTGCTTAGTGGAATAAATGAATTAACATTGGAGTGTAGAAAAAAAATAAAAAAAATAAAAAATAAAACTAGATGAAACAAAAATTAAGTAAGTTTCAAACAAAACGTTGAGTGTCACTGATATATTTCTGAACAGATTTAAAAATAGCAATATTCATATCATATGATAATAATCTGTTTCCAAAAAGTAGTAATTCAATATTTATGTCAACATTATCAACAATGGAGTAGAAGGATCTGTCTTACATCATTATACTTAGGGCAAATAAAAAAGAAATGTTTGTTATCCTCAACAGGATGGTTACAGTTTGTGCAAAAAGTGTTCTCAGATAAGAACTGATTAAATAAATGAGATTTAAGTTTGCTAGCATTATTTCTGAGTTGACAATGACTTATATTAAGTTTCCTTATCCCATAGTTGAAAGGTTTAAATATATCACCAGTCCTATAAAACTTATCCAGTCCACTTCTAAATATACCCAAACTTGGTGACTTTTGTAAGCTCAAAGGAAGACTATTCCAAAGTCTTATAGTGGAAGGAATGAAACTATTAAAATAAGAGCTAGTTCTAGCAAGAGGCGGGTGAAAAGTGTTATTTTCATTCCTCAAAGTATAAGGGGTTTGTCTGGGAAGATATGGCTGGATTAACTCATATAAGTATGCAGGTGTCATCCCATTTAATATTTTATAGAATAGTATAAGCTTATGTTTATTACGTCTATTCTCCAGAGTTTCTAAACCTAATTCAATATAAAGTTTTTGTCTGGAGGAATTACGTCGTAATCCTGTAATAATTCTAGCAGCTTCTATCTGAATATTTTCAAGGAGCTCAGTCTCATGCTGGGAACAATTGCCCCAAATAACATCACCATATTCTAATATAGGTCTAATAAAAGCATAATAAATACGGATAAGTGAACTCCTATCCAATAAGTGCTTAACTTGGCGAAGCACAGAAAGACGAGAGCATGCTTTTTTTATAAATAATATCAATATGTGTATGCCATGAAGCTGATGACTGAAATGTTATCCCAAGATGACAGTGAATATTTATTTTCTCAACCTCTTCACCATTTATCCCAAAAAAAACAGGTGGATGCTCCCTTTCCCTTCTAGTAAATACAATATTTTTAGTTTTCTTAGAGTTAAATTGAACAGCCCATGATTTTGCCCAATTTGAGATAACATCTAAGTCATTAGTTAAAGAAGCGGCTGCTACATCATGATCATCATCTACTTTGACAAATAAAGAGGTGTCATCTGCAAAAAGTCTAATATCATTAGCAATGTCATTAACTATATCATTTATATAAACAAGAAACAGAAAGGGTCCCAAAACTGATCCATGGGGGACACCTGCATGTACACTTCTTAGAGTTGACGAAAAGCCTTCTGAAACTACCTTTTGTTGACGATCCGAAAGATAACTTTCTATCCACGATAAGAGCTGGTCATTTATGCCAGATTGTTTCAGTTTAAATAAAAGTCCTTTATGCCAAACTTTATCGAAAGCTCTAGATACATCACAAAATACAAACCTAACATCCCTACCACTATCCATATTACTAATAATTTTATGATATATTTCGATTAACTGATTAACAGTAGAATCACCTGGTTGGAATCCAGATTGAAACTTTGACAAAAGGTTATTACTCCTCATATAATTATACAAATGTTTAAATAAAACTTTTTCCATAATCTTACAAACAATACTAGTAACAGATATTGGACGATAATTTAGAGCTGAATGTGGACTACCTTTTCCTTTAAAGATAGGATTAACATGTGCAATATTCCATAACAGTGGAACCTGTTTAACTGATAGAGACATATTAAATAACTTAGTCAATGGTTTAGAAATAAAGCTAGCAACCTCTTTTAAAATTCTAGGACTGATACCATCAGGTCCAGCTGGTTTATTAACGTTCAAAATTTTTAACTGGTCTAAAATTTCTTTCTCAGTGATGACAAATTTGTTTAAACGACATGGAGGAGGCTCATTATTATCAGGAATTTCTGGTTCTATATCAATATTAGCTATATCAGCAAAATGATTGTTCAGGATCTCTGACTTGTCCAATGGATGAATAAAAATTTGGCCATCATTTTTCAAAAAAGGGGGGGAATCTCTATGTTTAGTAAAATTTGATATAGACTTGGCAATGCGCCACCATTTACCAGGAGGAATATTTTTGTCAATAAGTTGTGATGTCAGCTTGCACTTATAATCATCTTTTGCCTTTCTAACTAAACTGATAATTTCATTACGAATTTCTCTAAATTTTTTCCAGTGATCTGGGTTATTTGAAGTTTTCGCTTTGTGGTGAATTCTATTACGATGTCTTATCTTGTTTCTTATCAAGTTGTTCATAAATGGTTTATCATTTGGTCTAACTGTAATAGTTTTAGTAGGTATATATCTATTGACAGTACTTTCGAATGTTTTGACAAAGTTCGTAGAAACATCATTTATATTATTTGAATTAAAAACAACATCATCCCAGTCAGTATCATTCAACTGGTTTTTAAGACCTTCATAATCTGCCCGCTTAAAGTCTCGAATTTGTCTTTTAAACGAATGTTGTTTAAAAGTTTTAAATGAAATTTCGACTGAAACAGGAGAATGAGAACTGCATATAGGTGTAAGTACTGTTACTGATTTAATTAAGTTTTTGCGATTAGTCACACATAAATCAATACAAGTTCCAGTTTGGGTTGTAAAGTTGGTAGACTCCCAAACAACATTTTCCAAGTTTAACCGGTTAAGTAACTTTTTAAAAGAGTTACTTGAGTTTGACATCATATCACAATTGAAATCACCACAAAGGAAAATTGGCAAATTACAATCAAGTGCTTTATCAACTGACTCACTAAATAAGTTGAACATTGAAATGTGAGGGGTAGATAAATACAATATGTAAGGATAGCTAAGTCGACTACTCTTAAATCTTGATATGTCTAAATTAGGTTCGGCCTAGTTTTTAAGATTTCTTTAAAACATAATAAAATAAAAGTTTAAAAAGGAAGGTAAATTCATCTATCTTACATTTCTAACGCAACCAAATACAAAATTATGTCTGAAAGAGATACAGATAAAACACCAAATGATCAAACGACAAACAAATAATCACAAGATATAAAACGGTTGACACTCGTACAAGATCGGATATTAATATGACGATGCAGTATCATTGCAAATTGAATGTAGAACGATACATACAAAGTCACCTACCGACCTGATTTATCTACAAAACAATGGAGGAAAAACAAAGACGATCTTCAGTATTAACTGACAACCACTGAATTACAGACTCCTGACTTTAACAGACATATGAAGGATGTGGCGGGTTTAAACATGTTTGAAAGAGCCAAACCCTTCCCTAGACATAGAACAAACCTGAAAGAGTACAACATAAGAAAACTATAAAATTTAGTTGAAAAGGGCTTAATTCATTTGACCGATACAAAGCAAACAGAAAACTGACGAAACAAAAAAGACAAAAAGTATAGATTTTAGAGTAGTCGCATTTACCCAATGTTTTACCCTCTATATTGCGTCATGTTAGGAAAAGTTGTAAATTAATTATAAATATTTTTAAAATGAACGTACATTTTCTAGGAGAATTTTCAATCAGTAATTGGTATAGCAAAAGGCACTAACTTTGGAAAAGCAAATGACCTGCTAATTGGACTAGGTGCACATTACGATACAGTAAAAGAAACAAAAGGTAAAATTTGATTGAGGCAGCTCGGGCTCATCCTCCATCTTGTATTTTAAAGTAGCAGATAACAATTGATCAAGACCTTTACTTGAATGTGCACATTTTGAGAGTCGCATTTACATCATGGGTAAGCCTTTTTATGTTAAAACATTTATGAGTTTTATCATAATGTAATGCTGTATCTAAAAAAGCATTGTTTGACTCATTTTTTTTCTCAACAACGCCAAATAAGAGAAGATTACTGAGGTAAAAGGGGGAATAACTCGCATTAAATATTTTTTTATAATCAAAAGTGTTGTGAATATACCTATTCTAATGTGTGGCAAGAAAAAAGTCCGTTGACCCATTTTTTCTTTTTCTTATCTGAAAGAATATTAGAAGAGCTATCTTCTCACATTCTATCTTAATATTCAATGGTGTAGATTTCTATTTATCACACAAAATTGAATTTTCCATGCATAATCTATGCAAACATCTGACAATATTCTGTAGCTCGAAAAAAAAGTTAGGTAACCAATATTGTTTATGCCCGCATCACACTGTCCCGAATGCGAAAATTGTAAGTTCGTACGAAGTTGGTCTCGATCTCGTTAAAATACCAAAAAGTGACCGAAACAAGTACGATGAATAACGCAGTCTATACGATGGTGCCGAAATTATATACGATAGCAAAAGATGGACATACAAAGATTAAACGAAGACGGGTATTTAAGCTTCATATCTCAGCCGAAGCCTACACTAAGGATCACGAAGGCTACACGATGGATTACGAAAGCTACACGATGGATTATGATGATGGCGCGATGGCCATACGATGTCTAAAAGACGTCGTGTACAGCTTGAAATAGCATAATACACAAGAAATTGGCTGCTCATTCTATCACCTGCTGGTTTTAAAAACAATATTAAAGGTATTTCCAGTTAATGAATGTTTTGGTTGATTTCTAGAAAAATAGTTTATGTATCAAATATGCATATTCAATTTACCATTTTCTGCATGTGTCATATACAAATATAGTGTCCATATTTGTCCCCAATATGTTACATACGAGGGGAAGCCACGCTCGGCATTGCCTTGTTTAAACTGTAAATGTGTGCACTAGTCTGAATAATCACCCATAATTATGCCAAATGTTTACTGATCTATCTTAAAGGTAAGGTAATGGGTTTTGTTGATCCTTTTCATTCAAAAAGAGCTCTTTCCAGAAGAATATCATAATAATATAGACAAAAGGAAAGAAGTGGTGAAAGCAAGAAATGCGGCAAAATTTACACATAGAAAACAAAATGGTTATAGAGTAAACATTCATGTGACAATAACTCAGACGATACATAAAAAATCAGAATAATGAAGAAAATTTGGTTTCCCTATATACGTGTACCTGCAGTGTTGGTGTACGAGACGCGTTTATAATTTTCATTATGTTACTTGATATGAAAAATTGACAAAAAATAATATTTTACTTATAAAAGTAAATCCTGAGCCTGTAATAGCTGCGCTTCTTGTATCATTTGAATTAATAGAAACAACGCTGTCGCCCTTCTTGTTCACACAGAATCATATGATATGAGCTCCATGTTTTGTGAAAGTCTTTTTTAACATTTAGCTGGATTTATTGCCGTCGTAGTTCCATCTTGTCGCCTTCGTAATTTCATTCGATGGCAACCCGACGGGATCACGAGGTCTTCACGAAGTCGTTTTGCCATTGTAAGACCTTCGGGTAGTATACATATTTGTAAATAGTGTATTAGACATCACTAATAAATCAATATGTTAGCTAACACTTCACATGCGTTATCCCTATGAATATATTAATACTTAGCATATACAAATTCTTTTTAATTCATTCACATACTGTCGTTTTTGTTGTAGAACGAGATTAACCTCATTATTCAAACTTTACTCAGCAAGCATTATAAGTACTTACGTCATTTAATTTCAGCTGGGTTTAGCTGTCTGTTAGCCGCTTCGCGCGGTTAGCATAATGCTAATAAACATATTTTATTTGTATGAAAAAACAAAACATAATAAATGGAACTTCATGGATTGAAATGGCAGAAATTATTTATTTGGTGCATATGTAAAAAATGTAAGTTGTTTCTTTAAAACTTAATTTTGGTAGATAAATTTAAGTATAAAACAAATGATGAATTAAAGATTATGTTAAATTTTCCTTAGACGGACGTCTCTTCTCAAAACATAATAATGTCTAACCCCAAAAAAGGTTTTTACTTACTGCAATATTTATGTTTTTTAAGGGGCATTATCTACGAGATATTAAATCAAATAAAATATGATTTGCTTTGTTTAATCATTAATGAAAATGAAATAGTGAAATAATAATTCGCTTTTAGCAGCCAGTTTGGTTAAATTTAGTCAAAATAAGCTATGAAACATGAGAATGAGTTATTCATTTGTCATGTTGAGTTATTAAAAGGACAAGAATGACAACATTGAAAGTAGAACACGCGTCAACCATTTGAATGACTGAGTTGATCGACGACAACTCATTCATATACCCCGGGAAAAATTTAGGATAAACAAATGTTTTGAAATTGTTTAAAAAACATCAAATAATATCGCTATAATCTGAATACTATATTCTATTTTCAAAAAAAATATCTGTGACGTCACTTTTTGTGGAGTTGATACATTCGTGTGGGGCACATTTTATAATTCTATAATGCTATATTTGTGAACATTCGTAAAATACGTTTACGGTGTGCGTTGTTCTTTTGTGGTTTGCATGAAATGAACTATTAAACTGTTTATTGATGTATTTTTCTGCCCTGAGTATTTTGTTCTATATTCCTTAAAATGTTCTGTATCCATTCAGGATTATGACAGATACATCGAACAGTCCGTTTCTATGTATGTTGGCGTTTGTTTTTGAAGCACGTCAGTATTTCTGATGTTTTGGGTTGTGTTTTTTCTGGGGGGAGGGCGATGGATCCTCTTATATTTGATGTATTTCCCTCAGTTTCGGTTTGTGACATTGAATTACTTTAGTTAAATCGACTGAACAGCGAGATACTACTTTTGTCTTTATAGAACCTATACTCACATTAAAGCAAGCAGACCTAGATAAATCAAATTGCGCGAGTTCTTTATATATTTATTTCAATATTTATTTTTGGATCGTGTTAAATGATCGATAGCAGTCTTTGGAGGTCAACATGATATTAAATAAGATGGCGTTTTGACTTTAACAAACATAAAATGCTGATACATATTATGCATTGAAAATTGTTTATTATTTGGATATATGTTTCCCCATTTCCATACTAAATTTTATTTAGTATGTTATAACTCCAATGTGAACATGAATTTGACAGTTAATGTCCCTATAAGAAGGTTCTTCTAATAATATTTTGAATGAAAACTAAAATGTCTGTAATGTCCATATGGTGTGAAAATGGTCCTATCTCTCTGATGTATTTTCTTTGAATAAATATTAATTTAGGGAAAATGGTTCTTTCTCTCTTATGTACTTTTTTTAATGAAGATTATACGCGATTGCATTAAATACACGTTACAATTTGTTTAACAACGATGTTTAAAAGTTAGTCCTATTCCGGTAAGCGTTTTGGTAACGCAAATTTTATGCTCTGGGAACAAACGCATAAAACTGAAACGGCGAACCCCAAATATTCAAACAGTCTAAATATAAATGTAAAACTATTTATATGTTCACAGGAGTTAATGATAATGGAGCAGGAGTTGCAGCCATGTTGGAAGTTGTTAGACAATTGACTGATAGGAATAGAAATGGTGTCAAAAGGAAAAATACAATCATTTTTGTAGCATTTGATTTGGAAGAATATGGATGTAGGTATATTTTCTGTTTTCACTCCATGTAAACTTAAACCCATGTTATATTTGTTATTATCATCTGATTTTGTCTAATGCTTGGTCCGTTTCTGTGTGTGTAACATTTTAATGTTGTGTCGTTGATCTCCTCTTATATTTAATGCGTTTCCCTCGGTTTTAGTTTGTTACCCCGATTTTGTTTTTTGTCCATGGATTTATGAGTTTTGAACAGCGGTATACTACTGTTGCCTTTATCTATGCCCCGTTCTTCTAAAAGATCAAACTGTATACACCAAAATTCTGTACTTGTCTTTTTTATGATCTTTCTCATAATTTAATATCAACGCTATCCAGGTGTTTATATTGGTAAAATTTCTAAGTTATGTGTCTTTGAAATGAAACATAGATATCATATCTGGGAACCAGTTCTGAAACAAAACAAAACTAAATATCTATGAATATTACATTTCCCCCCAAAAGGGCGTCATTACGAAGTGCATCCTTTACTAACATTTATTTGAATAGAAATATTTGGAAAAAACACCTTTTCTCAACACAATACTTTTTTTCAGAATGATAGCCCAAAAGAAATAATTGCAAATCCTCTAATTTTTCTTGTACAGTTCATTTTATACTCCTACCCTTGTTTCATTTTTTTAATTATCAGCGTTCAGTCCTTCCCTGACCCTTGACAGTACTGTGACAGCACAGAATGAGAGCAAACTGTGCAAATTTGTTCGAAAGGGAATGACTAACTCTGAACAATAGATAAGACTAACAGACAAAAAAAACGGATCTTCTTACTGGGTCAAAGACCTCAATCAATAAATTTTGAAATCCCGCACTTAAATTTTCCGAAGTTTTATCTCGGGAGGACTCGAAACGTATTATGTTATAATGTTTAGGATATCAAAAACCAAGTACATGTATTGGCCCCAAAGCTTTATGTCAGGATAGAATCAAAGAGGGACGAAAGATAACAAAGAGACAGTCAAACTCATAAATCTAAAACAAACTGCACAAATTGCCTTTCTTTTCTTACCACAGCCTGCCGCGGAACGTCAGATTGCAAGCTCCCTGATGTCCCACTGGCTGGAAGCCGACATTTTCTACAGGAATGGATAAGTCCATGGTTACAATCAAATTATGGTAATGCTGTACCAGCAGTGATACATGGTGTGATTATATTGGACACTATGATGAATTATAATACATCAGCTCAATCTCAGACGATTCCACTACAAAAAGACGCGGTATGCTATACCAATAAATCATATAGGAAATAATAGATAGTTTACATACCTGTCTTTGAAATTATTATTCATCTGTTTGTCCGTCCAATGAACAAATTGACACATGATCTGAAAACATTCAAGTTATAGCAAGACATTGTGTATGTGTGCCACATCAAGTTGTCTAAACCATATGTCTTTTGTGGTTAATTGTCAAGCATTTACAAGTAACAGTTAAAATGTTGGTTTTCTTTTTTTACATCGGACTATGTATTTGGTTCGATATGACGCCTGTTTCCAGTGAGGTCTCAATTTCAACGAAGGGATATAAAAAGGTGACACGGAACAATTTGTGTGACTATCATACAAGTGAAAGGTTTAGCTAGCTATAAAACCAGATATAATCCAATTGTTGCTACATAAGAAAATGACTGTACCAAGTCAGTTATAGTTATCCCATTAGGAAGCGTTGTGTTAGTGTAAGATCATCTCACTGGCCAGCGGCCAGAGTGTGAGTATACACTAACATCAAATCAAATGGATAATTCCTTTATATCCCAGCTGTTGAAGTACATATATAAAAAAAACACACATTTACGTTCTATTATATTTAGTTTAGAACGCCATACAATCATTGTTTAGTATACTTTATATATTATTCTATATAATGTACTCTTTAAATGCGATATTTAGGTATACATATAAGTGAGTGCAGATTTGTTTTGTCATGTTTGTTGAAATTACCAATAAAAATAAACCAAACCTTCGATTGTCCATGATTTCCTCTGTAGAAAGCAGGTATGCTGGGTTTTAACTAGACTTTTCGACACCTATCTCGTTTATAACTCAATTTATATATGTAATGTGAATCATTCCATGTACAAAATATACTGGGTTGTGTATTTATCTCCGGGGACAATTATATTTGTCATAAAGAGGACACAGACATATAGCGATATGTATGTCTTTGAAGATGCATAAGGTATGATTGATTCTATAATTATAAATTGAGAGAACTAGTCTTAAAAACCCTGCAACATGGATACGTAGTTCATCAATTAATTATTGTTACTAAATTTAAATAAAGAAGCTTTGGACATTAGCTGTAAGGTGATTTTTCACGCGCTGATATACCAAAAATCAACTACTGACAATAAAACAACTCTCCACAAGAGTTCAAATGACGTGGATATTGGTAATTATAAGTCACTGCATGGCATTGAACCATCAGAAAATCCATCTTGTATTGTCAGCTGTAAAAGGGCCCATTGAAATAAAAATGTGAACAATTTCTTGATTTTATTTTCAGTTTGAAACAGCATTTCCAGAAGCCTATGCCAGTATATCTTCTGACAATTTCCAAGGAGACTTTCTTAATTTGATATACCGAAAACCAACTAACGATTCATACTTAGCTAAAGAATTTCTCAAGTCTTGGGGAGATCTGGGAAACGCAAAATATGAAATCGAATCTCTTCCTCTTACGTTTACAAAGTTCAGCGAAATATCATCATCTGACGAAAAAAACATCCTTCTCAACTTCATGCGTAGTGATCATGGAAATTTCTGGGAAATGGATTTACCAGCCATCTGGTTGACGGACTCAGGTAATGTGCTATTGTAGAATTAATTTAAAATATATTTTACAGCTACATTAATATTTTTGTATCACCTTCAATGTGTTATTCTTGTTAGTAGAGTGACTTGTATTTGTTCTTAGAATGGACACCGTACACTATGAATATAAAATTGAGAAAGGAAATGGGGAATGTGTCAAAGCGACAACAACCCGACCATAGAGTAGACAACAGCCGAAGGCCACCAATGGGTCTACAATGTATGGAGAATTCCCGCACCCGTAGGTGTCCTTCAGCTGGCCCCTAAAATATGTATAATAGTACAGTGATAATGGACGTCATACCAAACTCCGTATTATACACAAGAAACTAAAATTAAACATCATACAAGACTTACAAAGGCCAGAGGCTGCTGACTTGAAACAGGCGCAAAATTGCGGCGGGGTTAAACTAGCTTATGAGATCTCAACCCCCCCCCTATACCCCTAGCCAATGAAAAAAAGTAAACGCATAACAATACGCACATTAAAATTCAGTTCAACAGACGTCCGAGTCCGATGTCAAAAGATGTAACAAAAGAAAATAAATAAAATGACAATAATACATAAATAACAACAGACAACTAGCAGTTAACTGACATGCCAGTTCCAGACCTCAATTAAACTGATTGAAAGATTATGTCTCCATCATATGAATATCAAGCACAATCCCTCCCGTTAGGGGTTTAATATCATACTATCATACAATATATGAGAAGAACATAACCCATGTCATGCCAACAACACTAACTAGTTCCGATGCAAAGACCTATAAATGAATCAATATTAACGCCAAAATATGCAATCTTTAATGACAAGACAACTGTATCGTAACTATATCCCTTCTTAATTAGTCTGTTTAAAGTTTTTGAAAGCGTTTGATGTGAAAACTGACATTTTTGTGTTTTGTGAAGAATATAACCACAAAAAATTGAGTGTGAAATACCTGAACGTATAAGGTGTCTGCATGTTGAGTTATATTTACGAATTATTTTCTTATAACGGTGATGAATTTTTGTATTAAGCTTCCCGTTAATGATATAGATATCAAGATCGAGGAAAGGGCAGTGATCATTGTTAGTATTAACTTACTTTAAAGTAAGTTCAACAGGATAAATTTCTTTAGTACACATACTGAAGTCGTTATTATTGAGAGCCAATATATCATCCAAATATCTAAAAGTGTTGTTAAATATTTGTATCAAATGTTGTTTCAATGGGTCTTTTCTAATTTTAGTCATAAATTGTAACTCATAACAACACAAAAACAGGTCCGCAATAAGTGGTGCACAGTTAGTCCCCATTAGAATTCCAATAACTTGACGATATACGAAATCTCCTAAGCGAACAAAAATGTTATCAAGTAAAAATTCAAGCGCATATATAGTATCAAAGCATGTCCAATTGACATAGTTCTTTTGTTTATTGCTCCTAAAAAAAATGACCTAATAGAGTTTGAACATATGTACTCATATTCTGACTTTTTAAATGCCCAGTTAATACATGTATGAAATACAAAGTATAAAATTCAGCAACTGTGTTTCTGTAAGATTACAAACTAGCATTTGAGTAACTTTTAGAAAGTAAGAAGATGTTAATTTTAACTTATATTGAAAATATCTAACGTTGAGAGGTTGTGTGTAGAGAATGATAGATGTAAAATGTAAAAACTGCCATTTCATTTGTTTTTGCAGCCGATTTTCGGGGTGATATGATACAATGTTATCATCAGGAATGTGATAATTTACAAGTTATGCTGACCGATGAGAATATCGATTTCCTTGGAAAAACTGCGGATGCTATCGTTACGACGATACATAAACTTTCAGAACCATCAGGATCTGGTTTGTAAATTTACTATTTCTTCGTTATTGAATTTCGTATTTTTTCATAATATCTGTATCACTTTGTAAATTTGTAAATTAATTGTTTATTGATTTATTCGTGTGTTTTAACAACTTGAGGTTTCTATACGACATTAACTGCAGTATGCTGCTTCTGAGGTACTTAGTATTAAGGTTGGTGACATTTTAGTTTACACTATAAATGTGAGGCGGCAAGGCAGCTATATGGCGTTCAACAAGGATTTCCCCAATCTAAATAGTTAGACCAAAAATCCTATAATAGAAGTATAATATAAAAAAGAAGATGTGGTATGATTGCCAATGAGATAACTATTCACAAAAGACCAAAATGACACAAAAATTAACAACTACAGTTCACCGTAAGGTCTTCAACAATGAGCAAAGCCCATACTGCTTAGTCAGCTATAAAAGGCCCCGATAAGACAATGTAAAACAATTCAAACGAGAAAACTAACCGCCTTATTTATAAAAAAAAATAAACGAAAAATAAGTACTTCCATATAAGGTCATGATACCGTAAATTACTTTTAAAGATATTTTGATTACTTAATGGGATAATGAGGCAAACGTTTACAGTTTGTTGCGTCATATTTCAACCGATGAAAGACCAGAATTACTAAGTATCTATACAAATAAGGATGTTAATCCCCTTCATTTAAATCCATTACGGACATTTCGTGCGTTTAAATCGGATTATAATGACATTAACGATAAAATGCCATACTTATGATTTTTTTGGTAAATTAATATAACGATATAAGGATGTTAATTCCATACAGAGAATTAACTTGTATGCCTCTGACAGAATAAGTTGTCATGGAAGAATTTTGGTAACTTTCTAAATATTGTCTAAAATTATAATTTTTATACTTTGTTGACTATGATTGATTTGGTCTTCAGGGCAAGAGGGCACCAATAATTGAAGCACTGTAAATAGTTCAATCATTTTATAATAATATAGATAATACAAAACATTAGAAGGAAAATATGTGTGTCTAATAAAAAAAGAAGATGTAGTATGTTTACCAATAAGAAAACTCTCAACAAATGACACAGACATTTACACTAAAGTTTACCATACGGCCTTCAACAATTAGCAAAGCCCATACCGCATAGTCAGCTATAAATGGCCCCGAAATGACAAATGTGAAACAAATCAAACGGATAAACTAACGGCCGAATATATGTACACAAATGAACGAAAAACAATAATGAATCACATCAACAAACGACAATCAACTTTCATTCATAACAGGTTTTATTTATAAAGATTAATCAAAAGTGTGGTGTACAATAGCAAGGTTGAATTTCAATCTTATTAGGCGAACTGAAAATGACAACGACATACCAAAAAGGGAAACACCAAAAAAAGACATCCAAATCTACAAAACATTGCATAGGAATTTCTAAAATGAGGAAACAAAACCCTAAGGGGGAACTCATGTGCAGTAAGCAGTTGCTATTAAAAGAACTAGATCTTTTAGCTTACTAGACAATATCACAACAAAGTATCTTACAGATTTGTGACAGAGTAAATATTTCGCTAGAGTTATTAATGCAACTGTTAATAAGATGAAAGTGTTATAATTTAAACTGTCTTTTACTCATATTTTGTAAATGTTATTTCAGGGACAAGTGATGCAAGTCGATGCAACCAACAGACTTTACTGACCATACTGACTTACATTATATATTTGCAAATGATGTAGTTATTTTAGAACAGAGTGCCGTCATGTAGTAGAAACTAAAAAAAACAAAGGCTATGTTACAGTTTCAAGTATCTGCAATATACTTCCGAAATCGAAATTTAATAAATATAACATGTCATTATTATTTTGTAAAATTATACCAAATGTTATAAAATATTTACAATAAAATCAATATATATCATTCAGTAATTCAGTAAAAAGTGTTTGTGCATTGTACTCAATTGACACTGGTGAATATGTCCTTACTATTCACAGTTACGATCATTCAGAAATATTCCGAAACGGTATATTCAAGAAGTAGTGTAAATCAGATGTGGATACTGAAAAATTCTAAAGTTATTGGTGCAGTTACAATCTCAATCATTTAAACATTGTACCAAAATCAAAACCTTTGATTTTTCAACTCTTTATACTACTATTTCACATACTAAACTTGAAGCTCGACTGAAATAACTCGGCAGCTTATGTTTCTTTAACAAAAAGGGCACTCGACGTTTTAAATATCTAGTTTTGGGCTTGAATTCAGCTTACTTTGTAAAAAATCATACAGAGTCAAGGAGAAAATACACCAACGAGGATTTCACTGCCATGCTGGACTTTTTAATTGACAACATATTTGTTCAACAAGGATTTCCCCAATCTAAATAGTTAGACCAAAAATCCTATATCATCTTTTAATTTCACCTTTCTGTATATTGATGATGTACTGTCTCTTAATAATAATAGATTCAGTGATCACTTACATTCAATATATCCAAGTTAACTTGAAATTAAAGGTACTACCGATACATATAAATCTACTTTTTCTCGAAATGACTACTGATGGTAGGTTGAATACCAAAATGTAGGACACACGCGATGATTTTAATTTTCATATAGTCAACTTTCCATTTCTGTGTAGCAACATCCCAGCGGCACCAGCATATGGAGTATATGTGTCTCAATTGATACGTTACTCTAGAGCTAGTTCTTAGTACGTTGATTTTGTTGAATGAGGAATACTGCTTTCTCAAAAGTTGCTAAGACAGGGCTATGAATCCATCAAATTAAGGTCATCACTCACGAAATGTTACGGTCGCCATCATCAGCTGATTGGCCATTATGACAAAAGTCATAATAACTTTCCATCATAACCAGAATGAACAAAGAAAAAACACGACAGGTGCCGTATACGGTGCAGGAAATGCTTACCCTTCCCGTGCACCTGATTTAACTCCCGTTTTTAGTGGAGTTCGTGTTGTTTCTTAATTATTATTCATAACTGTTGATGTAAATGTCCTTTGGTTTTGTGAGACTTTGTTAACTCCTTTGTTTTGATTATTATTGTCTATACAACCACATCCTTTAGTATGACGTTCATTATCAATGAACTACTATACATTTGTTTAGGGGCCAGCTGAAGGACACTTCCGGGTGCGGGAATTTCTCGTTGCATTGAAGACCTGTTGGTGAACTTCTGCTGTTGTCTGCTCTATGGTCGGGTTGTTGTCTCTTTGGCACATTCCCCATTTCCATTCTCAATTTTACATTCTTATTGTTGTATTATACGCCAACATCGAAACAGAAGCGGACATTTTTATAACAACTGTCAGATTCCTGATTTGGTACAGGATATTTTAAAACAAGTGGTGGGTGACCCTGGTTTTATGGATAGCCGAACATCTTATATAGCAATTTTTTTTTAAATCGGCAAAACGACCACAATTCGTGACAGAATGTGTTTGAGCGAGGATTGTAAACAATGACATTGTGTGTACTGCAGTATAGTAAGCTACAACGACCAAGACATGACAAAAAAAAACCGAAAACACAATAAACAACCAAGGACAACTTTTACCTAGGACAAGTGCATTAAGAATATGGTGTGGTAGAACATGTTTGTTAGGGTTTAAATGTTTAATTAAATACATTGAATACCAGTGTCTGAGTAGAAAGTTGATATAAACTCATCACAGATACCAGGACCAAATTTAGCATATACGCCAGACGCGCGTTTCGTCTACAAAACACCCATTAGTGACGCTCGAATCCAAAAAAGTTAAAAAGGCCAAATAAGATAGGTTTAAAACTAGGGTTTATACAACATTTTCTTCATAAGAAAATGCCTGTACAAATTAAGGAATATGGCAGTTCTTATCAATACATTTGATGCGTTTGAGCTTTTGATTTTGCTATTTAAGTAGGGACTTTCCTTTTGGAATTTTGCTCAGAGTTCGGTATATTTGTGATTTTTTTTCTGTATTTATACATTCCGTCATTGTGTTATTGTTCTTTGATGATGTTTGTTTTCCTGTATTTTGATTTTGCTAATATGCTTTGTTTATATGCATTTTTTTCCCCACATGACGTGGCTCTGTACTTATACATCCCGTCCTTGAGTTTGTATGCCAATGTTTGTTTACATATTTGTTTGTTATTATAATGATTAAGATAATGACATAATGTTGACTGGTGTAGCCCTTTTTAAGACATTTTTATCTATTATTTCTGGGTTTTTTTGGCACACATCATTGTCAATGTAATGGAATGTATCGGATTTAGACGAGTGTCAGGTTGAGTTAGCTATAAAACCAGGTTTTATTCGACCATTTTCTACATAAAAAAAATGCCTGTGCCAAGTCAGGAACACGATAGCTATTATCCATTCGTTTCATGTGTTTGAGCTTTCGATTTTGCCTTTTGATTACGGACTTTCCGTTTTGAATTTTTCACGGAGTTCTGTATTTTTGTGATTTTCTTTTTGAGATACACATGATTTGTATTTTAAATTAAATAGAAAAGAAATATATTTAACAAGAGAATATTCCTTGCTTGGTATTAGTGTATGAATCTAGAATCTAAAAGGCACACAAATCCCTTTTTGAGAGCATACAAAATGTAAGGAACCAGTCATGCAGTGCTCTGACAATCCGGAATTAAACTGTATCCATTATATATTTGCATAATAACATATAAAGCTGATCAAATGTTCAAACCTGGTGAATCCATGTTCAAACAGAGATAAGACAGATTAGTCTTAAAGGATTGAAAACATTGGAACGGTTTGAATGCAAGGATTTAGTGTAAGGGCTATCGAACGATATCCACGGAACTCTTCGTGCTCCTTAAAAATTGTTTAATAGAAATATTTGTCTAGGATTACCAATTTGTATAGTGTTACAGAAAACAATAATCAGGAAAGTTAGAAAAGCATATTTTTAATTTAACAAACGCTTAAAAACGTAAATTTAATATATCCAACCAGTCAATTAAACCAAAAAAAACAACATGGCTGACATAGCAAGAGATCACCTCCTTACAACTGGAAAAAGTAATAAAAAAAGATCTACAAAAAATAGAAAATAAGACAAATGGGCTAAACACTCTGATAAAAAAAAAATAAAAGATATAGATATATGGAGAGCAATAAATCCAAATAAAACGCAATATACCTGGAAAAAAATAATGAAGTAGCTAGTTGAATTGATTATTTTCTAGTTAGTCAAGATGTGAGACCAAGAGTACTCAGCACTGATAAACGACCTGCAACAATTCAATATACAGATCACTTAGCAATTTCACTTAAAATTAATCATTGTCAAGGGAAAAAAGGAAAGGGATACTTCAAATTAAACAACAGTATTCTTAATGACGAATCATACAAAATCAAAATAAATAATTTAATAGATAAATATGAAAAATTAAGAAAAGTTTAGCAATTGTGTGGGATCTTTTTTAAAAATAGAAGTAAGAGACCAGCTGAAGGACGCCTCCGGGTGCGGGAATTTCTCGTTGCATTGAAGACCTGTTGGTGACCTCCTGCTGTTGTCTGCTCTATGGTCGGGTTGCTGTCTCTTTGGCACATTCCCCATTTCCATTCTCAATTTTACATTCTTATTGTATTATACGCCAACATTGTAATAGAATCGGACATCTTTATAACAAGTGACATATTCCTGATTTGGAACAGGATATTTTAAAACAAGTGGTGGGTAACCTGGTTTTATGGATAGCCAAACTTCTTATCTAGCAATTTAAAAAAAATATCGCCAAAACGACCACACTTCGTCACAGAATGTGTTTGAGCGAGGATGTAAGCAATGACATTGTGTGTACTGCAGTTAAGTAAGGTACAACGCACAAGACATGACAAAAAAAACAAAGGACAACTTTTACTTAGGATAGGTGCATTAAGAATGTGGCGTGGTAGAACATGTTTGTTACGCCTCGGTCACACCTTACCGGATAAGACGAACGGACGCCTAACGGATGAAAATAAAAGTTGTCCTTTGACAAAATTGTTATCCGTTGTTGGAAGTCCGTTGATGTACTGACCAACTAAAACGGACGCTTAACGAATGCATAACGGACATGCAACGGATATGCAATGGACGAGCAACGGAGAAGTACCGGACAGAACGGAGGTCGAGCGTACATCATACGGACGAGTACTGCAAAAAACGGACGCCTACCGGAAGCGTACCGGATAAAACGGATGAACAAGATATAGGAAAAAAATTAAAGGCGACAATAATAATACATGTAAATCGCATCAATAGTAAAAATGTTCTGTGTAACTGGTTTTGGTTTGTTCTTCAAAATGCTGCTAAAGAGCAGTGACCTGAATAACAGCTGCTTGATTGTGAAGATGTGCCTTTATTCTAAGATCGATTATGAATAATAAGAATTCATGACCCTTAAAAAATCTAATTTGCATTTCTTACGAGAAATTTTCGATTGGCATTTATCCGTTTCAGATCCGTTCATCATCCGTTTCATCCGTTATACGTCCGGTAGAAGTCCGTTTCACATTCGTTCAACATTCGTTAGTCGTCCGTTACAAGTCCGTTGGTGGATTTATCTGCCAGACCTCCAACGGATGTATAACGGACACGTAACGGATACAAAACGGAAACGAAACGGACGAGTAACGTACAAAACGGACGCCTAACGGACGTCCAATGGACATTTTATCCGTTGGACGTCCGTTCAAAGTTTTGAACATGCTCAAAATTTTCCACCGGAAAAAACGGACGACGAGGAATAAAACGTACGCTTAACGGACATGCAACGGATATGGACGGACGCCTAACGGCTAAGAACGGATGTCTAACGGACATGAACGGATTAAAAAAAAGTTATCCGTTAGGCGTCCGTTTGAGCTTTCCGGTAAGGTGTGACCGATGCTTTAGGTTTTAAATGTTTAATTAAATACATTAAATACTAGTGTCTGAGCAGAAAGTTGATATTCAAGTACACTAGTATTCCACATTCCAAACTTAAAGACAAATTTAAAAGGGTTGGTATTACTTTGCTTCATACAAAAGAATGGCCAACGTACATACAAGTATCTTGTCTTATGGAGGGATAAATCCTACTTTGTAAAGAATCACTCTGATTCAAACAAAAAATTCTCTGAAACCGATATTATCAAGATGCTTGATTTCTTGATTGACAACATATTTGTTACGTTCGGAGGATGTGTTTTTCAACAGACTGTCGGCATCCCAATGGGAACAAACTGTGCCCCTCTACTTGCTGACTTGTTTCTTTATTATTATGAGGCTGACTTCATGCAGGAACTTCTTAGGAAGAAAGATAAGAAGTTAGCAATATCCTTTAACTCTACTTTCCGCTATATAGATGACGTTCTTTCACTAAACAATTCAAAATTTGGTGACTATGTGGAACGCATCTATCCCATCGAATTGGAGATAAAGGATACTTCAGATACAGTTAAGTCGGCTTCATATCTTGACTTACATCTAGAAATTGACAATGAGGGTCGGTTGAGGCAAAACTTTACGACAAAAGAGATGATTTCAGCTTTCCAATTGTGAACTTTCCATTTCTTAGTAGCAACATTCAAGCAGCACCTGCATACGGGGTATATATCTACCAATTGATACGATATTCCCGTGCTTGCATTTCCTATCATGATTTTCTTGATAGAGGGTTACTGCTCACAAGGAAGCTATTAAACCAAGAGTTCCAAATGGTGAAGTTGAAATCTTCCCTTCGTAAATTTTACGGACGCCATCACGAGTTGGTTGACCGTTATGGAATAACCGTTTCACAAATGATATCGGATATGTTCCTTACGTCGTAACTAAAATCCCCTTCCCTTTCATGAATTTGACCTACCGTATTAGACTATTTACCGGATTTGTAATCACATAAGCAACACGACGGGTGCTGCATGTGGAGCAGGATATGCTTACCCTTCCGGAGCACCTGAGATCACCCCTAGTTTTTGTTGGGGTTCGTGTTGTTTATTCTTTAGTTTTCTATGTTGTATCATGTGTACTATTGTTTTTCTGTTTGTCTTTTTCATTTTTAACCATGGCGTTGTCAGTTTGTTTTAAATTTATGAGTTTGACTGTCCCTTTGATATCTTTCGTCCCTCTTTCATTCATCCTGTAGCGGGATTTGTAACTGGAGGCTCTGCGACATAATGTCAAATCCGTCTGCACAAAACAAAGCCACCATTTAGGTTTTATACAAAAACAGATAATTCTCGTTAGTTAAATTACATAGATATTTTTATTTAACCAATAATGGTTCTCAAATTGCGAGTTATACCAGCAAATGAATTATTACTAAACAAATCACATTAAACGTAAGAAAAAATCAATTGATAAAAATATTATCTAACAAAAAAGTGATATCATTAAAGCTGGCCTATTTCCGGAAAATCTCGAACCTTACATTTAAATCACCAAAGGCTTTGCTACAAAATGGCGTCTTTATATCTTATTTATTGTTTGCTTAATTCATTGTTCAGTTGTAAGTATTCTATTTATATGTATATCATATAATTTTCACGTATACAGGTATTTACAGTATATTATTCCGGTTTTCTTATAATTATAAGTCAAGACTCTACTGACACAGCTATCTCATACATGTAATTTTATTCCTTACAGTTAGATTAAGTAACGCTTTGTAGAACTAACAAGTTTGTTTTATATTTACCAATTGATAATTGATCACAAATAGAAAACAGACACTAGTTTGATTTTTACCTCCGAATATTTACCATCCTATACAATCCATAAACCCCATTATGATTGTATATTTGATAAAAGGTCTATTTAATAATTCTATATAATCATATCTCTATTTTCTACGACGTATATCTGAACAGTAAGATATTTAAAGAAACTTTCCAACTTCGTACTTTATTTAGTAAGATATTTAAAGAATTCTCCAACTTCCTGCTTGATTTAATCATATTAACCTTTTTGATTCGAACGTCACTGTTGCGTTCAAAATTTTAATCCTGATATTCATGATAAGTTTATTTATAGGATAAGGCCCTCGTCTTATCTTGTATCAATAGTTTGGAGTCAAATGAAAACTAACTCATGCACAGATTGATTGATTGATGGTTGCTTTACGCCGCATGAGTACAAAAATGTTATATCGCGGCGACTCATATATAGAAGATCCATATGTCTATTTTGATATTGTTTTACTTTCAGTATTTCATATTTGCCACTCTGTTGAATCAGAACTGATCGTGAACAAGCTAAAATAACCAAAAAAGTAGGTCGTATTCGGCAGGACAAGACAAAAAATCAGCCAGCATAACAGGCATATTTCTTTTGGGTTTCTTTCCCAGAAATAGATTTTCACACCTTGTCTTTCACGAAATTTGTCAGACCTTTTTAACCCATGAAACTTTCAACTTCGTGCTTTGTTTTGCCTTTTTGAGGTTTTTTTACCATCCTCACTTCTATGTCTTTTAAAGACGTTAAGTGTATTTGTCGTACACTATTTCAATTAGGGTATCTATGGTAAGTTCATTCTTGAAGGGTTTTACTGTAAAAGTTCACTGTACTGTAAAGCTCTCGAAACTTCAAATATTGAATATGCTTGTTATCCTCCTTGGCTGTCGTATAAGTCACCTAATTGAACAACTGATAGTAATCCCATATTTAGAACATTTGCGACAGGTTCAAGAACGTATCGACAATGTTTTACCTCAGATATTGCAATTTAATACAAAGTGTTTGGTGATATGAAAGATGAAGATCAAACATTTAAGTTTATTATTGAATGAAACCATCAATGTTGAAATTAGTTGATATTAGTATTAGTATTCTCACCCTTCTTGGTTTTGATAATTCTGCTACAGGTTTAAAACTGAAAAAAATAAACATTTATAAAAAAAAAAGAGTTGAGTCTTCCATGCATACTAACAAACCGTAATCATATTTACGTCATTGCACTTATTTTTTGTCTTCCATTTTAACACTTACTCTGATGTCCGTTTCTTGGTTTTAAATGATTTGAATTACTACAAAAAATCTCCTTAGATAGAAGGTAAAACAAGAAGAAACTAATGTTTGAAAGACGACTTTGAAAATATTTGTGAAAAGTAAATAAGTGGATACATCATGCATTGAATTGTTTTTAATTTTACATGATTGATTTTATTCTTCATTTTTTGTTGATTTTATAATTGCACTATTAATCCCTAATGTAACTTTAAAAAGGGCATTTAAAACAATCCTTAGTCGAAATTAGTTTTATACTTCTATACTTTGTACCAGTAAATTGCAAATCATTAATATTCCATTTTCTCAGGTTATTGTGTAAATTCAGCTAACACACAGTATATGAAAGATTCGATAAAGAATTATTTTTCTGATACCCGACACCACGATCCTAAATTCAGAGCGTATAAGTATGCTGCAAAAGAATATATTTACAACGAGTTTCACAAGTTTGGACTAAGAACTGAATACCATACATTTCAGGAGACATCTGTTTCTCCTACTGTAAGTTTATATGTGTAAATATCTGTTTTGTTATTTACCAAATAGAGCGTTTTAGAATCTAAAGGACGATTGGTAATTTCATTGTTCGTGCCCCAAAGTGAAAATAACGTTACGTCATTGGTTGAATTTCCATTGTTTATAACGTTTTAAACCAATCAAAACGCTTTGGGATACGCTTTTGAAAATATTTCCCAGGATGCATTAGATTCTGAAACGGTAAATTAATAAATGATATGGTTGTGTTCAAAACAAACATGAAACCAAAAATGAAATTATCATTAACAAGCACTGTTAGTCTAAATGTAGATTCAACCCATTATGTGTAGCTCTTGTGCTGAGTTATCTATAACAATGATATTGTCGTTCCTAGTCAAGAATTTTCCTTGAAAAAAATAAATTTCTTAAATCTAATGATATAACTATCTTTTGACAGTATTCAGACAAATATATTTATTCAAAATAATTTCTTTTCTAAATATACAAATGCACTATTTTTTCACGAGCGTAACTTAAAAGTTTTGGGCTGGTCCAGGAAATAAATGGGATCTATCATTATTTCGAGCTAGCCTTGTGTGGACATGAAAACGAACGATATAAAATGGGTCAAAGGCTCTTATATTCAAACACTTTATAACATATTGTTTATTAGAAACATACTTTTGCCTTGCGAGAGTCAACCTACGAATCGTGAACGAATTGTCACAACCGTTTTTTTATAACGTGCAGAGAGCACTCTCTCTACAAAAAGCAGCGGATTTGACGTCATCATATTCTACTTGGACATTGAGGCGTATCCATATGTCCCGCGCAGTCGGACAGACGCACGTGGGGGTAACTTCGATATTTTTGTGGTAGGTTGTGTCATTTTGCCTCAAAAAACGTACCCATTTTAATATAGTTATAAAGTATAAAAATTTAAGAAAGAATGACCTATACTTATATACAATATTTTGAATATGACCCATGCTTATATAAGCACTAACTCATTATCACTCATAATTCATAAATATACCAGCTACCCATAAGTTTTTTTTATATATGAATTGACATCATTTGGTGCACATATGTATATTTTATCGTTATAAATCCGCATGGATTGTTGGATTGGTGTGTAGAATATACCCAAAATCAATATACAGTTATCAAACGTAAATGCATTTTAATATAGGATGACATTAAAAAGGAGAGTCATTTTTATATTATCAGGATCTGCTTAACCTTCCGGAGCACCTGATATCCCCCATAGTTTTTGGTGGGGTTCGTGTTGTTTATTCTTTAGTTTTCTATGTTGTATCATGTGTACTATTGTTTTTCTGTTTGTCTTTTTAATTTTTAGCCATGGCGTTGTCAGTTTGTTTTAGATTTATGAGTTTGACTGTCCCTTTGGTATCTTTCGTCCCTCCTTTATATAAAATCACGCAAAATTATGACCCATATTTTTGGCACATCCCCGAATACCCAATAATAGGAAGTTGACCCCCCGTGAACAGACGAGCCTCTTTATCATTGATTTTATATATCATAAAATCATTTAGACCAGAAAAACCACAGCATCAAAACAATGGCACGTAAAACATGGTAAAGAAAGAATCATACAAAATCATAAACCGTATTAAGATTTTAAATCGAAATTTTCTTAAAAAAGAAACCGGGAACAATTTCTCGAATACACTTTTCAATCATGTTTATATGTTTCCAACTGAATCGTCAACGGCGCCTGAAATAAACTTATGAACATGTTATTTTAAAAAGACCTTAATCGGCGTCAATTGAAACCTAATTTTTGTTTAGCTATTAACATTAACTTGACTTTCTAAACTGTCCAAAATTTTTAATATTAATCTTCGGTAAACCTTTAAAGGCTGCTCAGATACAAATCTTGCGGTACAGAAATCAATATTATAGTTATTGCATATAGTTTACATTTTCAACATCGATCGAGTAGATAAATTCATCATAGATACCAGGACTAAATTTTGTGTATACGCCAGACGCGCGTTTCGTCTTCAAAAGACTCATCAGTGATGCTCGAATCAAAAAAGTTAAAAAGGCAAAACAAAGTACGAAGTTGAAGAGCATTGAGGACCAAAATTCCTAAAAGTTTTGCCAAATACAGCTAAGTTAATTGATGCCTGAGGTAGAAAAGACTTAGTTTTTCAAATGTTCAAAATTTTGTAAACAGTTAATTTATAAATATAACCATATCAATGATATAAAATGAATTGAAAATACCTGAACACGAGATCATAATTTAAAAGCATTGACTACGAACCTTAGAAGAATTTTATCGAACAAGGTAACCAATGCAATTAGAAATTTGAAATTATGTTTATTCATTGCAGCTGTTCTATTTCAGGATTATTTCCAAACTGTTATTGGTATACTAAGGGGTACAAACTTTGGAACAGTACACGACCGAATTATAGGACTAGGTGCACACTATGACACGGTTAATACCACCAAAGGTAACTAGAAGAAAACAGCAGATTTATTTGAATAAATACGTTGATTTAATCTCGGTATATATCATTATACAAATAACTAGATGAGGTATGATTGCAAGCTGTTGTCGTATTCTGAATTTGATAGAGGGCTTAAGTCTAGAAGTATTGACAGCCAGTACATGTTTCGGTTGTTTGTCATATTTTTCAAAAGATTTATCATGAAAAATAGAAATCTGACATTAGAAACAACGATTGAATTTAAGGTATTCTACAAAATCAGATATCAATATCTACTGATTTTCTAATTTAACACATTTTAAAAAATGTAGTTATATAAAGTCATGTTTATATCTTTGCTATTGAATATCTTAATGTTTTCTTTTGTGTCCAATTGCATATTGTTTGATAGCCAGTCCAAGTTATATGCATGCTCGAGTTGTTGAGACAAGTAATTCCCTTATATAAGGTGGTATAAAAGTAATTTCCGGTCATCAATTACTCAATGTAACCGCTGTGAGTTCCAAGTTTGATGCTTTGACCAGGTCAGGAATATGACATTTGTTATCCATTTGTTTAATATGATTGAGCTTTTGATTTTACCTTTTCATTGAGGACTTTCCTTTTTACTTTTTTCATTCTTTTATTCAAAATCGTGAATCGCGCTGAAAAAAGTCCCTGCGTCCGTCTTTCAGTCGGGTTTTATATGCTTTGTCTGCAATTCCATTTCGTGAAGAAATAGTGTGCATATTATTAAAATGTGTATTTGCGATGAATTAAAAAAAAATCAATTTAAAGCAAAATTTTTAATTGTTGCATCTAAATGATGAAAATGGAGCAATCTTTGTTTAAACGGGAATCTTATTTAAATGGCACTAATTAGCAGTCGGAAACCAGGTTGAAATAGAACAAAAGAATCGAAGCTCTCTATTAGAGAAGGCGATAAATGTTTACTGTACTGTTTACTATAGTGACAATTTTTTTAAAAGTTATTCTAATATGACGTGCTTCTTTAGCTTTGTAAAGAAACCATACTTTATTATCCAATAAAATTAGTTTGCACATGCGTATATTGACTACGGCAGAAAAATGAATTTCGTCAAAATGGTATGCATTTAATGTATTTCCTTAAATTAAAACACTTTCAAACACTAAAATGATACACATTTTGTTACTAATACTTTAACAATGACAACAATGTGTTACAATTCGTAATTGAAAATAGTTGACCTAAATACAGCAACGTCCATGTTGGCTGTTCTAACTTCAAAACCCCTCCCCCTCTCCTGTTAAAAGGCATGTCATTGTATATTAATTTCATTGAAACATATGTTCCGACGATAAAATATAAAATAAAGAATAGGTTACTTTTACTGTTGTACTGAAATGACAAAATTGTTTCATATTTCTGATAAAATGGATTGACTCTAGCAGGGAATCGAACCCCATTCTCCTATAAAAACAAATAGGCGTAATTACCAATATACCACCAAGGTTTCCAATCCATTTTACAAATGCAACAAGATTGTCACCCAGTATTAATTTTAATCTCATGTATAAATACAGCATTTGAAATCGTCAGATGCACAAAGGCGTGCCCTTTGATCAACTTTAAAAGGTGTAGCCACCGCAAGTATAAATGGATTTCTGTCAAAGGCCCCTCCTGCCAAGTCTCGAATGTCAGCACAACTTTATCAAGAAATCCTCTATCAGATATGAACATATTTACCAATGCTACAATATTAACCGGCGGAATATTTACAATTAATTTAGTAAATAAAGACCTACCCGATTCTCCTTGTGCGTCCACCACCATTGACGACTGACTTGAAAATGTGCGTGTCAGAAATTGACCTCAAAGGAAAAGACTGTTGAAATATAACTTTTCTGTTATATTGTGACACAAATATTGTTTTAGTTAATAAATTTATTTATTAATATCTGTTTCAATTTTGAATTTTAGAAATTTATACAACTTTGCCAAATTAAACTGGTATGAACTAGTTGGATAAAAATCGACAGGAAGGTTGATGGAAGAGCCTACACAAATACCGTACACTTTATACACAGCGAACATAGATATTACCGTAATTGTCCTAATCAGAATCGAAATAATTGATGCCAGCTATACTTTATTGTAGTTTTAACATGGGTAGGCATTATATTCGTGTTATTTTAGCCCTCGCTATCGCTCTGGCAAAAATAATCACGAATATAATGCCTGCCCATGTTAAAACTACAATAAAGTATAGCTGGCATCAATTATTTCTTAAATAGAAACAAACAAAACTGCAATTTTCTTTTCAATTACGAGGTGTTTTATTTCAAAAACACCATTTGCATAAGTTTTTAATTTATCTAGTACATAGATAAGCAGAACAATAGATATCAAGTCGACGACATGGGTATCTTTCAAGTTGGATGACGAAAATGCATAACCTCCGATTTTTTTGAAAAAATTACCAAGGACGGAAAACATATCAATCTATTAGTTCAGTAATTTTCGTGTCTGCCCTTCCATTATGTGAATGAAGAAAAAATTCCAAAAAATAGGTAACAATTGTAACGAAAAGAGAAAATCGAGTGCACCTTTTTATGTGAGGGCGTGTTTGAGTTGAGTATTTTGTCTTGATATCGTTCAAAGTAAGAATATTTCATACATCGTCTCGCTTCAGATTGTATCATTTTTATATATGAAAGCTACAGGTTGACTTTATAACACAAAAAAATAACAGTACTAAAAGATGAAATATATGGGTCAAGTGAAATACCTATCTAATGAGTCACAAAAACAGGGAAGGCGTGTTCGAATAGCTATTTTTTTACTGAAAGTACTTGACGACAGTCTTACAAGTTGGATGATAAAAATGCATATCTTCGAAAAGTTCTAATTTTGTGTGTGTGATAACTGGGGTTTATAGTCTTCAACCACTAAAAAAATCTAGTCTGCCCTTCCACAAAATATTTAATTAGAATTAGAATTTTTTTATGATTTTTCGAAAATTCCACCTGACAACCGATCAGACAATATTTTTAAGTTGAATCAATGCAGACAAGATCATTAACTGATGCGCTTTTGCTAGTTGATACATTTGTCTTTTAAAATATAACTGACATACAAGGATCGTATTGGTGCAATGTGGGTAAATTTATCGGTTTCCAAGAGCAAAATTGGTAGCGCGTCATTGCTACAATGGCTTCCATTTCTACGATTGTGAAAATGAACTGGCGTAATGGGGAGATAATTTTGACGAAATAGGATCCTGACTTTTAGGACTTTCGAACACTTTAACATTTGTTAAGGGGGTCTTGTCTATACATATAATGATGTATGTAATGGGTTGACCATTAAGGTTTTTTTTTAATTGGGCTGAAGCAGAAAAACCTATTTGGTGTTGTTACTTTAATACAAGAGTCAATCTAACAAATGGTAAGACTGAAATTCAAAATAAAATACAATTTTACAATGTGTTGAATTAAAGTCATATGAAACGAGTGAGTGGTGAAAAATAATGTTTGTCCAATTCTTGAACCAATGAATGTATACATCATAAACTTAGTCCTCTGTGCATGATTTTATCATTATTTTCGCAAATATATCATATAATCGTCAATTTTTTTTCTCTCAGTTTGTTATGATTTAACAGATATGGCTGCTCATTAAATGCCGTGTTTTGAAGTCGAGTTTTACCGATTGTCACCTTAAAGTAAACAAATCACAAAAAGCATGGGTATTGAGCACGTGTTTAACATGTATATTCAGATGTTTGTTTATTTCAATGATAGATCCATGCGTATTGTGGTCACCGGATTTTTACGAGGAGGGTAACGCTCGGATGCATACGGAAAATATGTCGGCGAATTGCTTCCTGGAAGCAAGCAATTAAAAATTAGTAAACTTCTTCTAAATGTGGACAAATTAAAGAATTTTCCTCAGAAAAAAGTATATGTACATAAATTGTATAATGAAAACTATCCATTTAGTTATTAAAAACATATGCATATTTTTTTTTAATTTGAGGTTTCTTATGACTTTAATGTTATAATGTATGAATGTCAAATGTAGATAATAGCACATAACGTAGAAAGCAATTAGAAAGGTTAAATTCCCAGTATTTTTCTCACGGATAAAGCGTTTAAATATATGAGGATCATTTTTAAGGCATCAAATACAATGTTATAAATTGCACTCATTCTTCTGTTAGCCACGAATTGTGTCCAAGGTGACGTTTGTCCTTAAATGTTCTCCAGTTCTGGGATGACTTTTCAATTCAGTTAGAGATACGTGTATTAAAGAGAAAATGTAACGATGATACGAGGTTTAAAAGTTGTTACAAGTTCTTATAAGGTTTAAAGATGAATAATCCTCGTAGGCCAGTAACACAGAAACAGATTAATAATATAATCAAACGAACGAAATAAATCCAGGAACGGTGTATCAGAAAAGTGTATATGTAGACAGGATTTGTAATTTTCGTATAGTTTAAAATTACCAATTGTTGAATTTATTTGATCATGTTGAAATTTTATTTATATAGCTCAATATTTGACTTTCGAACTGTAATAATAGTAAACTAGCTGGTGTTTTTATATTTTGCAAAACAATTCTTCATTTTCTCAAGATGTCATTTTTGCGCCTGTCCCAAGTCAGGAGCCTCTGGCCTTTGTTAGTCTTGTATTATTTAAATTTTATTTTCTTGTGTACAATTTGGAAATTAGTATGGCGTTCATTATCACTGAACTAGTATATATTTGTTTAGGGGCCAGCTGAAGGACGCCTCCGGGTGCGGGAATTTCTCGCTACATTGAAGACCTGTTGGTGACCTTCTGCTGTTGTATTTTTTTATTTTGGTCGGGTTTTTGTCTCTTTGACACATTGCCCATTTCCATTCTCAATTTTATTTGAAAAAAAGAATTTTTAATCTTCAAAATATCTTAGAGGATGAGTTTGTAAATTACCTAATATGTACAATAAGTATGTACATTGCAATTTTTGTCAGTCTTATAAAATGGAAATAAAGAAAGTCAATCTACAACGTTTCTATAAACAGGTTTTTTTTCAATATGAAATTCTGTCAATTTGAAACATTTTAAAATACATTTAATAGTGGATTTTTTTTCTTTCAGGAGTTGACGATAATGGAGCAGGGGTTGCAGCTATGTTGGAAGTTGTACGACAGTTAAGTGACATGAACAAGAATGGCATCAAAAGGAAAAACACCATTGTATATGCAGGGTTTGACCTTGAGGAATATGGAGGTAAGATTTATTTCATACTTTCCTATTTGTATTTCGAAAACTGTTATCAGGGTCATACAGAAACACGGTTAATCAAAGTGAATATAATCGTGTTGTGTTAATCGATCAATCAATTTTATTAAACTAAATGTCGATTGAAATGAAGGAGATGGATAGCTGTTTTCTGTTTCTAGTTTGACCAGCATGTAGTTTATTACCAGTATACGAATACAACCAAATTCGATGTATGATATCGAAGCTATGTTGTTTCATTTGTATCTTCCAGTTACCTTGTTGATGTACCTTACAAGAAACATTCAGTCATTTAATTCTGATGCGCTATAATACCTTTATCGACTCTGTTTATGAACCATACCAGAACAATTAAATCGGTTAATTCTTATCCTCTACGATACCTTTATCGACGATGGTGTGAATTATCTGTGTTATGACATACCTAAGTGAATATACAAAAACAGAAAAAGAAACAAGAATAAAAGAAGTATTCAACCATTTCATATTTGTTTTCTTTTGCTTTTTAGCATGCCAGTCGTGTAGTCTTCGAAATTACGCTGCTTGGGCTGGGAGTCGAAATTTTGTAAAATCATGGCTCCCTGCATGGCTATCAATAAATTATGGTAAAAACCTGCCAACAGTAATGCACGGAGTTATAATAATGGACACAATGATGGAATATAATACTTCCAGTAAATCGCAGATAATTCCAGAAGGATACGAGTCTGCAGTAAGAGATTATCTAATTATTTTACCTGATTGAGTATGTTCGGGAAATTAAAATCATAAGAAAAATTTCTCTAAATGAAAATATCAAGGAACAAAAGACAAAATATTATTATGTGCGCAGTCTCTGTTGGATAAAATAAAATCTGACAAATTGCTAAAAATGAAAACAACATGTAATACATTTTATGCTTCCGACACGCTTTTCTGGATCTCAATCCTCAATCTTATGGCCTTATGGCACAACTCTTCTCATTGGTGCATATTACGCCCTATGTGTATCTTCCTCCATGTAATTTCCTCCATGTACTTTAATTTTGTTTTTGCTGTTACGATTGAGGTTGCGGATGTTCGGGTAAGTAGAAACGTCCTGTTTTTGAGATAAAGGCTGAAATGATTTCTAACTTCCGTTTATATTCTTCTGTGTTTTCGTAATCTAGTCTTCCTAGCAGGGTGCATGTGTTAATTTTGCGTATTCCAATTTCTTTTGTAATTTGGTGGTACATTTTTTCTCTATAACTTTCGTAGTTGGGGCACTCTGTGAGGTAGTGTTGTTGTGTTTCCTTAGTTCCAGAGCTGCATAAGTCGGTGGTGTTTTGCCCTGTGCGTTGTTTATAGTAGTTAAGAGTGGTATAGCCAGTTCTTAGAAAAGATGCTGAAGAATGTTTTGGTTTGATAGTCAGAGATTTTGGATGTTTTTAACATTTGGTGTTATCTCAAAAAGGTCTCTTCCTGCGTTGCTTAATTCCCATCGTCTTTGCCACTTCATTATGACTCTTGTGTGCACCTTGTTTTACGTCTTGAAGGGTAATATGTTGTTTTTTTGGCAAGAGTTGTGTTGCTTCTTCTGCTGCTTGCTTTGCCAATAAGTCCGCTTCATCGTTCCCTTGAATATTTGCATGTCCTGGTGTCCATAGGATGCAAATTTTCATCCATTTAGTGTTTAGGTCCTCGATGTGTTCTCTGATGTCTCGAATCCCATAACTATAGAATTTGGGTGCCCAATTTAGTGTGAGGAGTCCTACTGAACTTTGACTGTCAGAGAAGATCTTAAGTGTGGTGATGGTGTTGTGTAGTCTTTCCAGTATAAAAAGTTCCAGAACCATTACAATTGCTTCAAGCTCTGCTAGTAAGATGGATCCTCTTTGAGCGACAGGTCTGTGTAGTCGTATAGCTGGATTTGAGTCTTCTGTGTATATGGTTGCACCAGCTCAACATGGTCCCGGGTTTTCTTTTTGTACAAAGGGTTAAGAAACATACAGAATATTTCCTATATTAATCCAATATTTTAAATATTCTACCCCCCCCCCCCCCCAATTTTATGAGGGATATGTTCTTACATCTACATTTGTATATATAATATTTGAATAACAACAAAATATTGTTAACTGATTTAATGTTGACAAAATCCTCAGACACACTTAAATGACTTATTTTGCACTGAAAGGCAGGAGAATGCCATAATTTTTAATCAAATCGATAACGAATAGCCAGAAGTTTTGTAATACATTACATTCCCAAAAAATGTGAAAAATATTTTCTTTAATTTCTGAACAAAAAGTACAAAGTTCAGTTTCACATCATGATGTTAACTATGTCGTGTCGACATCGTGTTTATGTTGTATATTACTATATATATAGAATCTACACCTTTCTGTTTACATCGTTAACATCATATACATCGCAATGTAAACAATATTGTTCCAACATCGTGTTTATATTGTATATATAGTCTTTACCTTTCTGTTAACATGGTTAACATTGTATACATCGTGATGTTGACAATATCGTGTTTACATCGTGTGTATATTTTATATCTAGTCTACCCATGCTGTTTACATCGTTAACATCGTTTACATCGTGATGTTAACAATATCGTGTCGACATCGTGTTTATATTTTATATCTTGTCTACCCATGCTGTATACATCGTTAACATCGTATACATCGTGATGTTGACAATATCGTGTCGACATCGTGTTTATATTTTATATCTAGTCTACCCATACTGTTTACATCGTTCACATCGTATACATCGTGAAGATGACAATATCGTGTCCACATTGTGTTTATATTGTATATCTAGTCTATTCTTTTCTGTTTACATCGATAAAAATTGAAATGTTAACAAAATCGTTTTAACATCGTGTTTATATTGTATCTCTAGTCTAAACCTGTCTGTTTATACACTTAAGAGTTGATTCTGTGATTATATGTGAAATGCCTTTTTAAATCACGAGAGCGAAAAGTTTGAACAAATTCGCATTTTGTTGAATTTGTTGTTCATTTTAAATATAGACTTTACCCGTAAACTGTACATTTATATCATTCTATTTTCAGTTTCAAACATTATTTACCGACTCCTATAATAGTATTGCATCCGACAACTTTAGAGGAGACTTTTTGAATATGATTTATCGTAAACCAACTAACGACTCCTATCTAGCTGAATCTTTCCATTCGGCATGGACAGAGTCAGGAAGACCAGAATATCAAATTGAGTCATTTCCTCTTCCTTTCGTGAGTGTTGATGGAGTAACCCCAGATCAGATTGACGTCTTAAATAACTTTTTACGCAGTGATCATGCCAATTTCTGGGAAAATGGATTCCCTGCTATCTGGTTAACCGATTCGGGTGAGCTTACTATTTGAGTACCTAGATACTATTCATGTGGACACGGTTTGCGGTTGATATATTTCATATTGCATATTTTGATAAAAAGTTACCAATGATAAAAGAACATTTGTTTATTAAAGAAATTCAAATAACTCTTTAAAGAAAACTATGATTGAACACATTTAGCAAATCAATGCCTTGGTTAATTTATAGCATCTTTTTAGGAATGAGTTAAAATCATATTTAAAACTATTCAATTTAAACTTATAGTCATATATTTTCGATTGCGTTTAATGTCATTTAAAAAACTTATTTATTCGATAATACAGAGATTAGATTTAAAAGACTAAAGATTATCGTGTAATACTTTTCAATTTAAAATGCGCGTTAGTTAATTGAATATCAATTATATGGTAATTTTTATAAATTTTCTGTTTACAAAACTTTGAATTATTCGAAAAACTAAGGATTTTCTTACCCCAGGAGTAGATTACCTTAGCCGTATTTGGCACAACTTTTTGGAATTTTGGGTCCTCAATGCTCTTCAACTTTGTATTTGTTTGGCTTTTTAACTATTTTGATCTGAGCGTCACTGATGAGTCTTATGTAGACGAAACGCGCGTCTGGCGTATAAAATTATAATCCTGGTACTTTTGATAACTATTAGTTACACTTTCAGCTGTTGGTTTTCGCAGCGACATTAAGGTGGTTTTCCCGCAAAACCGAATAAAAAAATAGTGCAGGAGTTATTTCCCCTATCTACATCAGAATGTGTAATGGCGGGCGACTTTTGACGTTGCAGACACAGTAACAAATGTAGCAATAGGTAAGGTACGCGTATCGCATGAATGATGAAATATATGTCATATGATGTCTTTTTTCATATTATAATGTATTATCACATCAAGAAATGGATATAATTTGAGTGAAAGCTGTATTTATCAAAAAAAAATATCAAGCGGAGTTTAAGCTCCGCCCACCTGTTACCTTATTTGGAAATTCAATGTAGTTGCGAAGCTTGCAGTTTGCAAGTTGGTTAATTGAAAATAACTGAAGTAGCCGTGCACTTGTCAGTTGAGATTATAACGACCTGGTTGAAGAAACTGATGAGAACAAATGGAAAATTTATTCAATATGATCCAATGTCAGGACAAAACACGACTTAGGTGTAATTTATCGCTTTCAGGTATTACAATCTAGAGATATATATCTGATTATATGCCCTTTATGGGCCCTGTAATTTGGAAAATAAAAATATTCTATTCTATACTAAAATGCAGAGGGCATGGCTTGTGCACTAAGAGATCAGATTAAGGTTCCACTAAAGTCAAAATATAGGACACCTTATAAACATCTAAACTTTGCCTGTATTTTTCAACCTATAATGAATAAAGTCATAAACTATGTCAGAGAACATATTTACGGTGTCTTTCGTATTAAAATGATGAGAATTAAAATGGGAAATGTGTTAAAGAGACAGCAACCCAACTATAGAACAGACAGTAGCAGAAGGTCACGAACTTGTTTTCGTTTTCAGACGTTTTATCTTCTATGTTTCGTGTTTAGTAGGATGTATTGATGTGTGCTTCATGTTTCCCCTTATTTATTTTCCATGTTTCCTGTCATACTCTTTAATTTCTCGTGCTTTTGACATACATCATGTACATGACATATTATTTTTATATATATAATAATAATTATTAGTATTAGAATTGAATAGTCACTGCATTCACTTTCCCTCTAAAATTAGAGTACATGAATGATATCTAATATCTGAACTGTGTCCCTGTTCAGTGTTCAGCTATATATATCCCCAGTAAACAGAATCGAGCCATAATGGTATTTGTAAAATTTTCATTGCGAGACCTCATGTCCAAGAGGCAGGAAAAAAACCACTTGTAATAAAGCTGTGTATTCTGTTATAACAGACAATTGTGTACAAGCATGAACAGATGCAAATCATATCATTTATTAAATGGAAAAGGCCACAGCCTGTTTAGAAACGGTCAATTTTGACAGTATCAGGGCCGTAACTACATTGAGGCAAATGAGGCAAATGCCTCATGTTGAAAATTAAAAAAAAAAAAAAAAAAAAGGCCGAAACAAAAGATTGTCTTCATATCAAATTGTTTGCACGGAAAGTGTCTTGTGCAAGAAGCAAGTTTTCTTTACTCTCTGATGTCAACGCCTTGCTCGGGAATTAGATTAGCTAACAATTCATGTTTTTCGTTATCCATGTTTCTTTTCTACTTTTGGTTTCCAGAGTTGATGGTGTATTGTTTGTACTTCTGTGTCCCGGGTTTGTCTTTTGTTCATTTATTGTCCTACTTTATGACTTTATGACTATAATCTGAGCATTGATTTTCATTTGTAAACGTGTGCAATGTTGCACGTCCACCGATGTTCAGACATAATCATTGTGCGGGATATATTTTACTGAGAATATACGATGCTGCTAGACACTAGACGAAATGGTCGTTTGTTCATGGAGATCGAATTGAACTTGATACCAAAGAATACAAAACTACCTTTTTGTATATAAAACCAAAGGCGCTTTGGTTTATGATACAGCTATTTTTGACGATTAAAATATTAAATTTTCTATATTTATAATACATATCTATCACTTCTGTGCATGTCTCACCTAGTTTAGAGAAAATACTAAATTGTTCTTAGTATGGATTGTGCCAAGCGCATGTGGATAAAACTAGATAGCTGACATGGTTCAAATTAAAGTAAGACCACATATTTTCCGGTATCAAATCATATGAGAAAAAAAACAATGTATTGCCATATGACATTTTACATTGAAGGGTTAAAGTTGCACTACGTCGTGTTCAGACCCTTTAATAAAAAAAATAAAGGAATATTGAGTAAACGTGCACGGAACCTAATCACACTGTGCCACACAAAGTCAATGCATAGAACAAATACAAATGATTGATGCTCAAAGTATTTATTCCTGTTCTTCATCTTGATAGTTGCAGGACGGTCTTCAATAACAAAAGAATCATTAATGCCATAAAACAAGGTCAAGATGTTCCTTAGTGTCGACCTAAGCAGTACTAGTACTTAAAGTATAATACTGCACTGTCACCAGACATGGGGTCAATTACATTTGAAAGTAATTAATTACATTCAATTACAATTACAAAATCTTCAATTAAATTACACATTACATTTGACTTTTTTTACCAATGTAATTAATTACATTCCAATTACTTGGCAAATGTAATTAATTACTTCAATTACATTTGAAAGGAAAATTAAGATAAAACATTGAAAACATGCATTTATTCTATGATATGTACATAAGTATTATACATTGCTCTATAGTTATAACAATTAGACAGTGTTCAACTAGTATATACATTTTTGTATTGTGTCTGTCACTATATTAAAACCTACCGGTAGTCATAAATAATCACCAAAGTCAGTACAATACAAGACAAGATCAGAGGGACAAATCCAGTATTAATGATTATGAGAATTACGATTTTTTGTCTTATTCCGGGCTTTTAATGTCTCTTAAATCTTTAAGTCTTAAATTTATAATACTAAGAATTATGTTTTTGCTTTGAGACAAGAATATTGTCGAAAAAATAACTATAAATTATTTGCGTTTCAATGTAAGAAAGAGTGCGAGAAACCTCAGAATGCACGATTTTTCGTTATTTTTCTCAGAGCTTATGGGGGCCTTAATCGGCCCCAAGACCCCTCGCCAAAATTTTTTAATATTTTGCCTCACTATTAACAGAGGCTAGTTACGGCCCTGCAGTATATTAAAGTCAGTCTGTCTGTCTGTTCCAGAATTGAATATTTTTCGTCGCATCTTTCTCAGGAAAATAACAAGGACTTCTAAAATTTGGTTTGAGGGTTTATATGAGTCAGCAATACCGTGTGATGCTTTTTCATATTCACCACTCAACAAATTCCTGTGTACCTTAAAATTCTTAAAGTGTATGGGGGTATCAAAAGTGATCAGTAGCTTACAGATTCACTTGTTTGCTTTATATTATTTTATATTTGTGTGGGGGAGGGGGCTGGCTATTGTGAGCAGTGTTCTCAGCACTTCTAGTTAATCATAAAAATTACATTAAGAAGAGCAAAAATTAGCAACATGCATATCCTGGGTTCATTTAATTTGCATTGATATAAACATTAAAATGTTTAATCCCGCTGCAAATGTTTGCACCTGATGTAAGTCAGGAATCTGATGTACAGTAGTTGTCGTTTGTTTATGTAATTTATAAGTGTCTCTCGTTTCTTGTTTTTTATATAGATTAGACCGTTTGTTTTCCTGTTTGAATGGTTTTACACTTGTAATTTTGGGGCCCTATATAGCTTGTTTATTGATGTGAGCCAAGGCTCCGTGTTGAAGGCCATACATTGACCTACATGTATAATGGTTTACTTTTATAAATTGTTATTTGGATGGACATGATATAGAGTTGTCTCATTGGCACTTACACCACATCTTCCTACATTGTATTTCTATTGTATGGCAAAAGTGATTTCTTTATTTTAAAAAATATATGATTCATTATCATGATTATACATGTTACAATGTACACACAGGTTCATACTATTTTTGACATACATGACATTATATAGCTCTGTAATTTTTTTCACTACTTCATTGTACTTGTACATCTTTGGATTTTAAATGTTTGGCTTTGAGCGTTCCTGATGAAGGTAAATCCAGACTCGGCCAGAAAAGTGCTATGGACGCATGAAATTATTGAAGGTGTTGTTTTCAATTTTTCATGCTCCTTTATTTTTAAAAAAAAAGTATATAATTACATAATTACATTCTCTTTTTTTTTTTAGGTCACCTGACAATAACAGGATTGAGGTTACAGTATGCCATTCAAGCTGTGATGAAATATAAAGTAATGGTTTGAATTTGGAGAGCTGCATTACATATATTATAGACAGGTAAATTGTTTTATCCTGCAATTATCTAACTATTGTACATGTACAATGGGACGACTCTCCTAAAGGGTCCCAAGTTAAACAGAAATTAAAAACTATATGTCATCATTTAGGCCTTATGGCCTTCAACAATGAGAAAAACACATTCTGCCACATTGCCTTCTCTAAAAGGGCGCCAAATCATAATATTAATAAACCTGTTGAAGGAGAAAACTGATGGCCTCATTTATGTGAGAAAAAAGTGAATGACCAAATCACTACTTTCCTTTAAAATTCTGGACCCAAATTTTTTTACAGTGTAATTTCATCCCCCTACTTGCAATTTGAGGCATTAAACATGGAGAAATAAATTTGGAAGGGGTATAAAAATTAATGGCAAGAAACCCACTGTCAACACTAGGGACTATATTTGTGAACAACGAAAATCAAGGGACGACAATGGTTGTCTCAGACCATGTAGCTAAATTTTCTTGTGGATTACTGATATTGATCATGTTGATATTGAAGTATTCCTGTCATTGTTCACAGGGGCGGATCCACGATTTTCAGTTAGGGAGGGCGCAAATTTTATTTTCGCCGAGCGGAGGGAGGCGAAAAATTTTTGGAGGTTGTTTTAGGTAGAACTATTGACATATTCTTCTTCAGGGATGAAATGTAGTTAGCTCGAACTATTGTGTGGTAAAATTAGCGATAAATGAATGTTTCAAGCTGAAACCGCCTTAATCCACACCCGACAGCAATCTACAGATAGACGGGCGGACAGACGGACGCAAAGTGAGACGAGACAGATCACAATTGCTCACATGACCAATATATTTTTCAAATGAAAATTTCTACTTTTACCAGCGATTTTTAATTGTCTTTTCATACTATCTGTGTTTTACTTTTTTTGATTTTCGGAGGTCGTGACCGACTTCACTGTGTTCGCCATAAACTAAAATAAGTAAAGAATGAGATGCATTTACGCAGTTATATTTATTTTCTTGGGATTACAAGCATACAGTAATAAGGTACACAATTCGGCTAAATATTTAGGTTGCAAGTGAGAAATAAATATAGACACAGAGATACAAATTAATAAACTAACCTTTCGCTTAAAACAGTATTTCTATCTTTCATTACAGTACCGATATTATAAAAAAAATCTCGCTGCTTTCTTGATGAAATTGTGAAAGTGAGTAAGGGATGTTTTGATACTTCGATTTTCAAACAAATTGATTATAAAAACCGCAAATACAATGTATTTTTTTCTTTTAACTGCTAAAAACCTATTATAATTGTCAGCAAACGCAGCTCCGCGTTTGACACCTTCCTTCCTTTGAAATTATTTATAGAACTTCAATAAAGCGTAGGTCAGTTGATTAGTAATCATGTTGATTCTGTTAAACTGACTGTTTTATATACTTCAATTTGTCACGTTAAAAAGATTGAATGGTTTCTTCTGATACTTAAATATGTTGAAGTCAACCTATGCTTTGCAAATTTTAGGGGGGGCGCACGCCCGCCACGCCCCCGCCTAAATCCACCCATGGTTCACATTTGGAAAAGGAGATACGATACAAAATAATGAAGTTCAACATAATATTTAAATATTTATTACATAGTGCGCCTTATTAAAATGTGTTTGGAAAATTTATTTTTTGTTCAAATGTTGAATGAAGACATAACTACTGGTAAAAAAGGACGAGAATTATTTTTTTAGCATTTTAACAGTACTTTTTTGAAGAAGTATGTTTGCACTAACTTTTGATTACTTTTCTCATATTGAAAATTTCATTTGATATATATACATTGTACTTGTATTATACTTGCATTTTCATATTTCAGGGATGAAGACCTGCAGTCAGACACCAGTTAAAAGTTACTTATAACTCATCATGGCCATTATGGAAGATCTGATTGAAATTTGTTTAGAAAGCCACCAAATATGTCCATGAAAAATAGAAAAATGACAGCAATTCTACATAATGCACCGTACTTAGTAGAAGCATTGACTGTTTCAAAACCAAATGAATTGGAATTTAGTGTATTGATGCTGAAAGAGAGAGGAATATTATTTATTGGACAATTTAACTTCTTTTTCATCATTATTGAAGTTGATGTATACCATCTTAAAGAGTTTTTACTTCAGTTAAAAGGAATACCAATATACATAATAAAGGCAGTTTGGAGATTTGTGAATATTCTTAAAATAGGAGTTTCAAAAAGGATTTCAGTTCAAATATTGTATTTCATGGATGTCAGAAATGTAATTTTATGTCTCTTTCATGAAATGTTTTTAAAAATCTGCAATACATGTATCTAACCAAGACGAGTGAGAGATCTACAGATAGACATGATATTCAGTTGAACTGTAAACATGGTAAAGGGGAATTTTGAAATATTCATTTATTAGACTTCTATGAGTGTTTTGTTATTTTTATGGCAATTACAGGAAACCGATGTAAAAAGTAATTCAATATAGATATTAATCCTACCAGAAAACCTACAGATATCATATGTACATTTCAGACATATACAAATTACATCATGTACATTGTACATGTACCAATGTAAGCATGCAATTCACTGATGCACCACCTATGTAGGTACATGTACATGTAATTATAAAAGTAAGAATACGACATGCACGACAGATGATTGCCAATGAAACAACTCTCAATCAGAGAACAACTAGTCATATACATGTATTAGCCACCAGAGAACAAGAAAATCATATTTTGTCATGGTTTATATTTCAATCTCATTTCATAACACAGACTATACAGGTATTCAAAATGTTCAAAAGCATTATAAAGTGTTTTGATTGCAGTTGTTGGTCATATTGATATTGGCCTTCAATACTGAGCAAGACCTCTGTACAAATGTACAAATGTAACATCCACAGAATGTTTGAACCAAAAAATGTTGGATATTTTTCTTTGCTTGCATTTATCATGTAGCTGCTCTTTTGTACATATGTACATTTACATACATGTTCATATGCATTTAATTTTCTACTGGTATACATGGTATACTTGGAAACTTGTGATTGAATATTTCCACAGTATAAAAAATTCTTATACATGTATCTAGCAAGATTAGCAAATGATGTTAGATATACATGTACCGCATTATATTACCATATGCATACATAAAACATTTTACATGTACATTTGTATGGCAATGAGACAGCATTCCCAACACACAGACAGAAATTACTTTCTATATATTTTAAATTTGAATGTATCATACATGTAATTATGTAGTACAGCTAGAATTTGATTAAAAAAAAAGATGATGTGGTATAATTGCCAATGAAGTTTTGATTAACAATTAAGTTGTGTTATTTTTTGTGATTGGGTCAGGTAAAGATTAACCCATGATTTTTGGTAGGCAGTACATTGTAGTTCTATAAGCGTTAACATGGTTAACACGTACATACATTGTATCATTTTATGAGTTTCCGTCTGACTATTTTGTCCTTTCCCCTATATCATGGAAATCGATTCATTCTGATTGATCTGACACTTCGGGATTGTGGTTATGTATAAATTATATTAAGTTAGTTATTTCTGTATTTAGATGTATATTCTGGTACATAAAATTTCTTCTATTAGAACAGAAAAGAAATACCATTTCAGTTGACTCCAATCTCAGCAGGTGATAAGAAATCAGTTTTCTGATTTTAACATCTTTAAGATGAACATGATGAACCTGAATTAAAATATTATGGCACTTAATAATGAAAACACAATTGATTGATTGTGCTGAATGTCACATAAGCACATATGACTATTTCTTTGCTGTCCATTTGTATTGGTGGACACTTTGCACAGAAGGCAGGAATTTAATATGAAATGAGCGGCAGTAAAAAATAGGTCACTTTTTCCAACTTCATGATTGTATTCTTTGATGTCTTTTGAGGTTGAGAAATTAAGATGATATATTTACAAGGCTGCAGATTGAATCATAGCTATATATATAGGTACACTGTACATGTACCTAAATCTGAAACAAATCAGATGAGATTAAAATAAGTCATATACAATGTATGCATCTGAAATAATTTTTCAAACTGGTATTTCGCTTTATATATTTATATACATGTAGTGGAAGCATAAATTATAGAGTTTTTTTTTTAAATTTGGGGTACTCAATGTCTTATCTTTTAATCTTTACTCCAAAAGGTAGTTTGTGCAAATATTGAAACTCACACATTCCATGAAAAAAGGAATTATATCCCCCATCTTAATGCTGGTGTACAAATTTTAAAATGTATGCCTTTGAATTACAAACATAATAAAATCAGTAAAAGTAGGGCAGAATAATTTTACCAAGTAACTGTAAGGATATTCGAATAAGTCAAATACTGCTCCAGATTGGTTGAAGGGAATATTCTGTGTAATAAGACGCAGGAAATAACTATGGAGTCTGACATAATAAAAAAAAAAGCAAGCCATACAAAAAAAATGGCATAGCAGCTGGTGAAAATAGATGCAAAAGATCACCAGAATGAATCTAAGTGACAAATCATGATTTACAATTGATACCAGTCACACTTGATAAGCAGGAGAAATTCAACAAATAAAATCTCGATCTATTGATGTGATGCAAGTAGGAGTTGAGTATATTTATAATTTAAACATTACCAATGACACACCCAACTTCTTTATAAATGCAGCTTTTCAAAGCTTAAAATGTTAATGATTCACAATACACAAACACAAGAAGAGACCTAGTAGGCTAATCTATTTATATAATGAACTTTTACTTGCAGAACGAGAACTATACAAGCACACGAGATGCGATTCCGGATTTGGACAAAAAAAAGGGGGGAAGGCTGCATGCCCCAACACTACATGCATGTAACCCACGTATGGGGTGTATAATAATGACATTGTAGGCTTATCTATTAAATTAATTTATATATTGAACTTTGACTTGTAGAGCAAGAACTATACAAGCACCCGAGATGCGATTCCGCATTTGAACAAAAAAGGGGGAAGGCTGCGTGCCAACACTTCATGCATGTAACCCACGTTTGGGGTGTATAATAATGACCTGAATAATTGTTTTTTTTGCCCTCAATAATTTAAATAGCAATAAGAGAATAGTTGTTTCAAACTTCGCACAAACATATTATTAAATGAAACGCCGGTGAAAACAAAATATACACGTAGTTTTTCCGTCAGCCGATCCGACTACTAGAGGGTCTTTCAAACGCTTTTTTCGTGCATTTTAGGGCGATTATGCTACTACATGTTAGAATAATTGAAAAGTGCAGGTGCAAGAGCTATACCAACCCACTTCATACTGGTATTGGTAGAAAGGCCACATTTCAAACTTTTCGAAAAGTGCTGCTACTAATTATATAGCATTCGTGTAAAAGAAATTTCACAACCCGAAGTGCCAAAAAATCAATAAATCGATTAAATTCTCCATGTTTTATTGTTTTTTAATTACAAAACCTCTAATGAAAATTAAGTGGCAGCACTTTTCCAGTAAAATAAGTTATCCTGATTACAATGAGCCCAAAATCAGGGCGATCCGATTTCATCTTGCACCTGCACTTTTGACTTTTTTGGGAAATTTCTTTACTTTCAGTTTGAAGTCACGTGACACTAGTGTATTTATATTTTTCTAAAAATAAAAGTTTGTAATATAAATAAGAATAGACCCTTTCCCCCCACGATTACTCATATGACGTGTATTTTGGCTTTTGGACAGAGAAAACTCACTCTGAGTTCGAAATGATTTTTCTTGTGTATAAAAATGGAAATTTTCTTGAAACGACCTTAACTACCCTGCGTTGTTGTGTGATAATCAAAATGATTTCAAGTACACATGGTACGTCATTCCCAACAAAATAATTATGTCACGTGATTTCAGTTAATCAATTGTAACTGAAAATAGGAATAATTTTCAAATCTTATATGTTGTACATTGTTGAACTTAAACTTGAACCTAGCGTTTTTATAGATACAAGTGTTATAAACTTTCGTGTTTACAGCCAATTTTCGTGGTGACATGATACATTGCTACCACGAAGAATGTGATAACCTGGAAATAATGCTGACAGATGAAAACATTAATTTCCTTGGTAAAACTGCAGATGCACTTGTAAAGACGATCCATAAACTGTCAGAACCTTCTGGGTCTGGTATGTACATTGTATGGTAGCATACATGATGAAGGTTATCATAGTAGCACGTGTTGTACGCACGGATTTAGTATATGATATACAACAACTTAGTCTCCTCTCTAATTGTGAAATATCTATTGATATCCGAGGGTTCCATTCATTTGCAGTCACTGTTGTGTATTTACATCCTTCAAATAATACATTTTGACTTTTAATTATAATACAAGTCCTGCTTTGTTCAAAGTTCGTCAATCCTTTCAATTGTTAACAGTTGTGTTCTTTAGTCCTGAAATATCACTTGTGAAATCACAGTGTTGTCATAAATTAAGATTGTCAGAATTAAAATTTTAGAATTAAAAATAGCAATTTTACGCTAGACTAAGGCAAAATTAGACATGAGCTTTCGCCTGTTATTTGCATTATCATCTTTGCATTTAATTTTTAAAAAATCGATAGAACAATTTAACATAACAGAAGTGTTCTACAGGAAAATTAACACTGGAAACTTAACACTCACCAGAAAACGTTTACCTAAACCGGTGACCTATAGTTGTCAATCTTTGTGTCATTTTGGTCTTTTGTGGATAGTTGTCTCATTGGCAATCATACCAAATCTTCTTTTTTATATTTGTTGTTTATTTTGTTTTTGTAATATAGGTCTTCAATTTGTTATAGCGCCAATGATCTCATTTTTTTTTTAATTTCGATAATTCCTGGTGAAGGGAAATCATGATAAGAGGTTTGGATGCACAAGATTAATGCTGCTATAATATCCGAACACTCTATAGTTGTAATTCTAATTTATAGGTACAAAAGAAGACAGCAGTTCAACAGGTATAACTACAGGAGGCATTGTTGGAATCATAATAGCGGTGATAGTTTTACAGCTTCCCTTTATTGTGGCATACTTACTATGGAGGAAGAATAGATCAATTCCATACCAGCAGAATATAGATGAAAATCCCACAAATGGAAGAGGATAGCATTGTAGTTCACTTCCTAGTATTTCATTCTTATTGTATATAACATTAAAAAGAATCTTTATGTAATATCCCAAAACTGTTACATGAGTTTTATCGTTTTTTTAAGGCTAATGAGATAACATTTATATGATAAATTTATTTGTATATTGTTCATATAATAAATGGTTTCTGTTCAGAATGAAGAAAGGAAAGAGAGGTTCGCTACTCTACTGGTTATTGTTTTCATTGATAAATTCAATGTTGAATGTCAACAGTATCAATTTTGATGACATAGTAAGTTTGTCGTAGTAACTTTGATCTTTTTGTTTTCTGTAAGTTTTTTGTATAAAGGATATAAAATATACTTGACTGTACAACTTTGTTTTATTGAAAAAACTTAATTGACATATCATTATGGAGGAAAGAAATGAACAGAAAAACAGATATTAAGGGTAAAAAACTGGGTTATTCATGAAGATTTATAAAGGGTAAAAATTATTACCATATTTGTTTATGGTAGATAAAACTGTTTGCGGTTTACAAAAACAATAAATTAATGTATTATATGAAGGTAAAAGATGAATGGCAGATTTTTTTATTGTTTCTCTTAAATTTGTTAACATATTTTGAGACATCGGACAATTTATAGCATTACATTTTGTATAGATACTTGTCTGTTGTTAAGCCTATCTTGCCTTATAAATGAGATTTTGTTATTCTGCCGTTTTGTTGTTGTTTACTTGACATATATCCTACACTTTCTTCTATCTAAAATAGAAGAGTCCCAAAGGAAATTCAGGAAACGTCTAAATCTGAAACAGTGACTTCGTCATTTGTAAATTTTCTTTCCTAAGGCAGGGATTACCGTAGCCGTATTTGCCATAACTTTTTGGGAATTTTATATCCTCAATGGTCTTCAACTTTGTACTTGTTTGGCTTGATAAATATTTTGATTTGAGCGTCATATGAGTCTTATGTTGACCAAACGCGCGTTTGGCGTACTAAATTATAATCCTGGTACCTTTGATAACTATTGTAATGCGTAGAATAGACGAAGTTGCTACAATCAGAAATAGGGATTGAAAGCTCTGTTTATTGGCGGGTGTTTGCCCTACCTTATTGTTGAAATGCGCATGCGGTGCAGACAAATTTCTACCGGTGAACTTAGAGGTTTTTTCCAAGTGCTCAATGAAACCATTTTCTTAATTTTAACATCATTTTATCTTATAGTTCGTTTCGGTGTGTGTTGAATTGTCGTTTTATTTATTTTTTTATCTATTTTTTTTGCATTTTTGTGTTTCTGTTGTTTCGTTTTTCCTCTTTTATTGGATGTGTTTCCCTCAGTTTTAGTTTGTTACCCCGATTTTGTTTTTTGTCTATGGATTTATGAGTTTTGAACAGAGGTAAACTACTGTTGCCTTTATATTCCTCTTATATTGGATGTGTTTCCCTCAGTTTTAGTTTGTAACACGGTGTTACAAACTAAAACTGACTTTTTCCTCTCGCAATCGATTGATTACTTTTTACCAGCGGTATACTACTGTTGCCTTTAATTCGCAGCAAACAAAACCGGCCTTCAAATTTATTGTCAAACTGCCTATTCTCGCGTGGCGTGAATCAGATGTGGATACTTAAACATCACAAAGATCTTTTAGAGTATATACAATCTAAGACTCATTTCATCTTTACACAAATCTTCCCCAGTCCTAACTAAAAACTAAATTGAAAGAATGGTTAACAAAAATAAAAGTATCTTGTCTAAGGGAAGGATCAATCCTACTTTGTAAAAAGTCACTCTAATTCTCTGAAACTGACATTTCAAGATGCTTTATTTCTTGATTGACAACATATTTGTTACGTTAAGGAGACGTGTGTTTCGACAAGCTATCGACATTCCTATGGGAACTAAATGTGCTCCTCTTCTTGCCGACTTATTCCTTTATTCTTATGATGTATCTTTTATACAGGAACCTCTTTGGTATTAAGAAAAGAGGTTAGCAGTATCCTTTTTCCTTACTTTCCGCTATAAAGATGATGTTTTAACTCTACACATTTTAAAATTGTGTGACTATGTTGAACGCATCTATCACATCAAACAAGAGATAAAGGATACAACATATACTGTTTAGTCTGCCTCATATCTTGACTTACATCTAGAAATTGACAATGATGATTGGTTGAATAAAAACCTTTACGACAAAAGAGATGATTTAAGCTTCTAAATTGTGAACTTTCCAATTCTATGTAGCAACATTCCAGCAGCGCCTGCATACGGAATATTGGTCTCCAAATTGATACGATATTTCCGGGCTTTTATTTTCTATCATGATTTAATTGGTAGAGGGTTGTTGCTTACACGGAAGCTAAAAAACCAAGAATTACAAATGGTGAAGTTGAAACCATTCCTTCGTAAATTATACGGACGCTATCACGAGTTTATTGACCCTTACGGAATATTCGTTTCACAGATGATATCGGATTATATGTGTATCATGTTGTAACTAAAGTCTCGTATCCTTTTCACTTATATGATCTACCGAAAAAGACTATTGACCGGATTTGGAGCAACACGACGAGTGACACATGTTGAGTAGGATCTGCTTACCCGTCCGGAGTATCTGAGATCACCCTCCAGTTGATGGCGGGGTTCGTAATGGTAGGTTGTCATTTATCTATGTTGTGTCATGTGTACTATTAGTTATCTGTTTGTCTTTTTTTTCTTTTTTAGCCATGGCGTTGTTTGTTTATTTTCTATCTATGAATTTGAATGTCCCGCTGGTATCTGTCACCACTCTTTTATTTTAGTGGTTTATTGTAAAATAAGTATCGTGATTATGTCGGAAAAGTATTAAAAAGTACACAAATTGTAAATGTATCAAACTTGTGACGGATGGGTTAACTAAAAGTCTAGACAGGCAGTAAAACAACGTCTGGTTCGTTTGATCGTATAATCTCAACTCAATATAGTAACATGATACATAACAATAGCACAACGTTAACAGAAGATATGATGACGTTAACAATGTGAATGGAAACGGCGTTAAAAGTAGTGTTAACGTTTGACGCGTAAGTAAAACTGTCTCTAAATCACCGACATACTCGGGGCCACCAGATCAATGTCCATTAGCTGCGATATGTAGTGGCATGCGGAAAGAACAAAGATAGATTGATCTCACAAATAATTAAAAAAAGGTTTAAATTATTTAATTACGTAAAAAACTCTTTGAATTTACAGTCTTTTCACAAATAAGAAAAATTAACAAGTCTGTTCACACACGTTAGATTTTTCGTTCACTTCGTCTCAGATAATAGTCCATGCTGTTGACTTTTAATGGGTAGAGTGTCGTCACTGGTCGATTTGTAATTACTGATTTGGTACGCACAATTGCGACGCGTACTAAGCCGTCTTTGCCTTTAATAGTGTCCCGAACAACTCCAAGTTTCCAATGCATGCGCTTTTATTCGTCGTGTATCTGAACGACATCGCCTTCTTCAATCTTCCGAACGTCGACTCCAGCTCTTTGGTGATATTCTCGCAATGAAGTAAGGTATTCTCCTTTCCATCTTGTCCAGAAGTTCTCAATCAATTGTCTTTTTCGTATCGCTTGATTGTTCAGGTTTGTGTGTGTTAATTCACAAACATTTAGATTGTCAATAGCACTATTTAACGATACATACGGTAAAGTTGTTATTCTTCGTCCATGTATTAGATGGGAAGGTGTAAGCGATTCCGGATCTCTGATATCTGTTGAAATAAACGTTACTGGTCGATCTTTGAGTGTGACTTCGATCTCTGTTAATACAGTCATTAGAGTCTCATCGTTGACATGTGCATGTCATAGCACTTTCTTAAGTGATTTTTTTGTTAAGCCAATCATTCTTTCCCACATGCCCCCGAATCATAGAGCTCTATTTGGGATGAATTTCCATTCAATGTCATAATTCTGAATATTTTCTTTAACTTTTCTAGAATTGCAAAGTCGTGAAATTTCGTTTGAAGCGGCTTTAAATGTTAGCGCATTATCTGACATCATTATTTTCGGCACTGATCGTCGACTTACAAATCTCCGGAAACACAATAAAAAAGATTCTTCGCTGAGATCGTAAACTAATTCCAAATGTACTGCTCGAGTGACAGCACATGTAAATAGGCAAATGTAAACCTTCGATTCTCCGTTGTGTCTGTTTCTTGTCGTTAGCGTACCTGTGAAGTCTAAACCGGTGATGCTAAAGGGTGTGGCATCTTGAACTCTCTCTTTTGGTAATGATGGAATTTCTGGTGCGGGATAAGATTTTCCGATTACTTTTCGGCACGTTACACATTTTGACAATATAGATTTCACGCACTGTCTTAATTTCGGAATCCAAAATGTTTGTTGTATGTATGCTAGAGTGATATTTATACCTGAATGTAGTGTGTTCTCATGTGCTTCTAACACTATCAAATGTGTAAGACGGTCCTTTGCCGGTAACAGATATGGAAACTTGACTGTTTCTCCTACTGTCGCATTGTCTATTCGGCGGCCACCACATCGTTATAATTGCTTTTCGTCTAGAAAGAGCTTTAATTGTCGCACAAGTGTTTTACGTTTTGTAGAATTATCTATACAATTTATTTCGTCACTATATATTTTACCTTGTGTATATCTTATCCATAGGCATTTTGCATTTTCAATTTCATCACTTTGTAACAAATCTTTCTTTCGTTCGGTTTCTGTTGCTCTGCAGTTTGTTGCGAATTCATTACATATGCGGTAATGCGGGTTAATTTTCTATAAGAATTGTACCGTTCGATATCTATGATTTCTCCTATACCAGTAAATACATTTTGACTATTCTCCATAGTTTCAATTTTGTCTTCGTTCCCCGACATTGTTGTACATACACTAGACGTTACATTGTTTCCGTTCCATGTCGGCAATTCTCCTTTGCTGTTTAAGGTTCACTAAACCATATTTCATTCTGTTGCAGTTCTTCAGATGTTATACCACGTGTAAGCAGATCTGCGGGGTTGTCTTTTGTAGGGCAGTATTTTCATACATTATCTCCACACAAACTTTTAATTTCTTCAATTCTATTTCTGATAAATTGTCTCTGTGGTTTTACGGATGCAAGCCAACTGTATGCTTACATTGCCTATGTAAATTTTAAAACTGTTTGTATGCACATTGAACGCCAAATTTATGTGACGTATAAAATTTTCTGACGTCAGACACTCAAATAAATTATTGTGTTCGTAGATAGAAGATGCTTTTGTGTTCGGTTAAATTGTCCCCTTTTAAAATTGTTATACGATGATGACTGATGTACCCATATTTTGACTATTTTATTAATTGTGACTGTTTATTTAACGCATCATGTAAATATAACGGAATTTGATGAGACTGTTATTCAAGTGAGAGGATTAGCGCTATAGAACCAGGTTTAATCCACCATTTTCTACATTTGAATATGCCTGTACCAAGTCAGGAATATGACAGTTCTTGTCCATTCGTTTTTGATGCGTTTTGTTATTTGATTTTGCCATGTGATTATGGACTTTCCTAATTGATTTTCCTCTATCAGTGAGTTCAGTATTTTTGTGATTTTACTTTTTAGTACGATTTGACTATCACTCCAAAATTGTATTTCACTGAAAGTTTCTGGAAAGTTTTTGCAGATATGATCAGCAAGTCTTGCTCCAATTACAGCCCCCATAAGCTCTAGTTTTGGTAAAGTTATAGTCTTGATAGGCGCAACTCGATTCTTTGCCATTACTATTGTTGGTTTTCTGTCATACATGATGTACGCGCATGCGCCGCACGCATGAGTTGAAGCATCGGTAAATACACGAAGAGTTGGTAAATTTCTGTTATTCTCGTTTTGTGTCTAAGTACTTCGATGAATCTCTATTTCTAAGCTCGATGCTAGATCTCGTGAAATTAATATTCATTTTGATTGGATATCTTCTGGTAATATTTCGTCCCACTCCAAATTTAGCTTCCAAAGTGATTGCATAAAGATTTTCGCTTTTACAGTAACAGGGCTTAATAGTCCTAACGGATCGAAAATCTTGGATGATTGCCGTAAAATATATCGTTTAGTCAGTTTTCCTTTTTTGTCCATCTCGAACGTGTTACTTTGATAACACAGCTTGTCCGATTTAGCGTTCCATTGCATACCAAGAATTTTAGTAAGCTCATCTTTGTCTAAGGTTTGTTCTCTGCTAGCGATTTTTTTGTAATTTTGGACTGTTTGAATTCCAAGAGCGTAGGTTGAATCCGCCTTTCGTAAGTAATTCTCTCGATCTCCTGTAATAATCTATTACGCTTTTTTCGTTATCAAATCTAGTTAAAATGTTGTCCACATATAAACCATTTTCAAGTGTATCTGAAAGATTCCCCGGATTTTCCTTAAAGTGCTTGAGAAGTGTGGCGCTCAAGATGAATGGCGAACATGTAGCTCCGAAAAGTACGGACTTGAAGCGATATGTAATTAGCGGACTTGGTGTGTTTGTATGATCCCTAAGCCATAAGAACCTCGTTGCATCTCGGTCTTTCTCGTCGAGCTGTATTTGTAGAAATGCCATTTCTAACTCTGATGTTGTAGCATATTTCTTAGCGCGAAATCTCATAAGTATTCCCGTAATGTCATTCATAACAGGTGGGTGTGATTCTAAGCATTAATTAAGACTTGGATTATCTCTTCCATCTTTGCAGCTACAATCATAAACAATGCGTATTGGCGTAGTATATGATTCCTTGGCAACGGGGTGATGTGGGATATAGTGTACGGGTCGATCGGTAGGAAGTTTTGTTTCCTCAACCTTTTCAATAAAATGTCGTCTCTCCTGCTCCATTATGATATCTCCGTACATTTTAAGTAAATCAGGTTTGTTTGCTAGACGTCTAATAAAGCTTCCAGTCCTCTGTTTAACCAATTCCAAGTTATGCGGCAGTGGGAGAAAGTCTGGTTTCCATGGTAACTTAGCTGTGTACTTTCCATTTTCTAGTAATAATAGACTTTTCTCCGTATTCTCTTACAACTTCAGACTGACTTTTAATATTATCGCTTCCTGAAAACCCCAACGATTCTAAGTTCCAAAACTTTTCCAAGTCGCAAACAACGGCTCTGTGATCAGTCAAAATATTCATCATTGATGACTGTTTTGAAGTACTTCCGTTCTTAGTAAGTACGGGTCCCGACAAGAGATAACCAATTCTCGACTTTACTGCGGTCGGTCCTTTTCCTCTTATTATTCCGTCTTCAACTATTGACCAGTAATAGTCTGCGCCTATCAATAAAGATATGTTAAACTTGTCTTCTGCGCATATCGGATGTGCGAGTCGTAAACCACGTAAGTATGGCAGTGCTTTGTTTTCCTTTTGTGATTTTGTCCGAATAGGAGCGGCAATTTTCGGTACACTTATAACTTCTATTTCTATTCTTTGATTATCAACTGTTTCAATGGCTATGTTTGCTCTATCAAGATGACGAACTTGTCCTTCGTTTCCTCCAAAATCCCGATATTTTCAATGCAATCTTTTCGGTGGACTCAATTTCTAATTTTCTAGCTAAATCTTCAGTTATGAATGAGTTCTGTGCTCCCTCGTCAAGTAAAATATTTGCCATGATCGGTCGATTTTCGGACCAAACTGGAGTAAAACATCTGTATGTGCAGTAACAGTAGAATGCAAGGATGTGGTTAGCTCCAATGGTGTTTCCTCTACGGCGGTATGTGCTACGGTCCTTTGTGTACTTTACTGGTTTTCGGTCAAGCTCTTTGGTTCTGTGTTATGTACTTGTACATGTATACTCGTGTGATGTCTCTTTCCGCACTGGCGGCATTTAAATTCAGACTTACATTCAGCTACTTTATGACTTCCGAAACAGTTAAAACATATCTTTTTTCGCTTGACAATTTCAATTCGTTTCTCAATATCTTTCACGATTTTGTATGTATTTGGATGATGGGATTCTTCACAAAATAAATATTTCTTACGTGACTGTTTTCTGCTCTTTCCGGGAAATGTTTCGGCAATAAATGAAGCGGTCGGTAAAATTTCTAAATCTTCATTACTTGGACCTGTAGATTGTCCTGCGACCTGTACGCATCCTTCCCTCTTTATTGCTGTTCTCAATGATTCGATGTCCCAGTCGTCGTTTCCGCGGTTTCGGGTTATGTTTTTTCGTACATCAGACGGCACTTTATTGTATATTATAGGCGTAAGAATGGCTCTAAATGTACTCTCGTTTATTCCTCACGATTCTAATCCGCGTATGCTACACTCAATTCTGTCGGAAAAGTTTCTCAAACTGTCTGCGTTTGACCTCGGTGCGGATAAATCAATTAAATTTTGAATATATGCGTTCGTGATTTTGTTGTTCTGACCAAACCTCTCTCTCAGTATTGATACTGCTTGATAGTAAATTTCTGCACGTCTGTTAATTTTTGGTTATCGTGTATTGTTGATTGATACGCATCCCAGAAAGGTTGCCAGTTTAACAAATTGCCATTAAAATATGGTAGATTCAATTTTGGTAGCTTGTGGTAGATGCTAGAATTTGTTGCGCTCATTGACGATCTGTATTGCATATCATTATTCTGCATGGGATGTGGAGTATTACATGTAGATGTGGAGTTGATAAATACAAAATCTGCTGCATTTGGATTTAAGTTCTGATTAGAGCTAGTTTCATTTGATTTATTTTTCTGTTTTGAACTTGATGAATTGCGTTCTTTTGTCAAAATTCGTTCTATATCTAAAACATACCGATCTAAGTCTTCTATCGCTGCTTTCATGTTTTCTTCTGCAATCTCCTCTAATATTTCATTATCAAGTTCCGAAAGAATATCCCTCTTCTTCTTCAAGGTTTCACATAGGCTTTCTATTTCCTCGCGTTGTGTTGTTTCTTTCTCTAATTCCTCTTCAATCTTTGAAAATAATCTCCTAGCGGCTCCTCGATGGCCCACTCTAATGGCTTTCTTTTTTGTCATTATATCCTGTGGTCACAGCACCAATGTGACGGATGGGTTAACTAAAAGTCTAGACAGGCAGTAAAACAACGTCTGGTTCGTTTGATCGTATAATCTCAACTCAATATAGTAACATGATACATAACAATAGCACAACATTAACAGAAGATATGATGACGTTAACAATGTGAATGGAAACGACGTTAAAAGTAGTGTTAACGTTTGGCGCGTAAGTAAAACTGTCTCTAAATCACCGACAACGCTATTACATTTCAAATGACGTCACGACCTGATAATAAGCTTTGTTATTTATGAAAAAAAGCGTCCGCTAGCTGATTCAGTATAATTACTGAATCGAATGAAATGTATAACATCAAATTTCTTCATAAATAGTAAAATAACAACACATGCCGAAATCCGAGGAAATATCAAAACGTAAAGTACTTAATCATATGGCAAAATCAAAAGCTAATTTCCTATTGTAGAATTATGGTGGATGTAACCTAGTTTTATAGCTACTAGTAACTACAAAATTGAATGGAATTTGGATGCTCATTACTAATCAGGACTGCTCAAGATCTTAAACTTAAGAGATTCTATAAATATAAATTCAGTGATCTCAACTAACAACAAAATGCATAACGAAAAAAGCAAAATATAAATAAGTAAGGCGAAGAGAAGAAAAATGAAATAGAAGTCGACCAGAAAACTATAATGCTTAAAACATCCCTTTCTCATCAAACTAATCAGTGCTGGTGAATCCTTGAAATTCACAATCTTATATTGATATAATTAAAAGACGTAATAAGAACACAATCATGTAGACACAATATATTCATAAAAACATTACAATATAGTTATAAAAACGATAACACGTACCCATAAAGTCAAGATGAAAAGATTTACAACAACCTTTGTCAACGACTATCCGCATCAAACAAGATTATCAAAAATAACTGTAAGGTGACATTTTTATTATTTGGTTAAAATCATATTTAATTGGTTTCATTTTCAAGGCATTGAACCTGCATGTAAAATGTTATAAATCAACTATTATACTAAATAGACTGGTCTAAAAAGAAACGGTTTTAAAGACTGTAAATAGATATAAATGTCTCCTTATGATTTGTGTATGTTAAAAACGTTCATTTGATATTGAAAGTAGCAATATCGGTAAAGTACGAGGTAATATTAATCTAACCTATATTTATTTTCAACATTTAGGACTATTTCCAGAAAATTTCTCAAACTTAACTAACATTCACTGCATTAATACGTCAAGTTTGCACTGTAAAGTTTTATGATACTATATGTATGTCATCTTTTGAACATGAAAATAAAACGTAAAAAATAAAACTAGTACATGAATATTTGTTTCAAACAATGATTTTGATCTTAACATTATCTGAATACTCTGACCAATGAATATTTCATTCGGTTAGTCAATTCCATGACTATCCACTTCAGTAAAGGTTGGGTGGTTTGGACATTTCGCTAAACATCTCAAACCCAATTAAAAAGAAACCAACCGTAAAATTAGAAGAATATGGCGTATATGACATACTAAAGATAATCCCGACGATATAATCGTATGTAGTATTTCATGAAGCACATTTTGCACTGAGTGGCATTTGTCGTTAATGTTATAGTGAACTGATGGATTATATGAATGTGATGTCACTTTTGATGGAATGATGCCTGTAGTGGACTAATGGATTATATGAATGTTATGTTACTTTTGATGGAATGATGCCTGTAGTGGACTAATGGATTATATGAATGTAATGTTACTTTTGATGGAATGATGCCTGTAGTGGACTAATGGATTATATGAATGTTATGTTACTTTTGATGGAATGATGCCTGTAGTGGACTTATGGATTATATGAATGTTATGTTACTTTCGATGGAATGATGCCTGTAGTGGACTAATGGATTATATGAATGTTATGTTACTTTTGATGGAATGATGCCTGTAGTGGACTTATGGATTATATGAATGTTATGTTTCTTTCGATGGAATGATGCATGTAGTGGACTTATGGATTATATGAATGTTATGTTACTTTCGATGGAATGATGCCTGTAGTGGACTAATGGATTATATGAATGTAATGTTACTTTTGATGGAATGATGCCTGTAGTGGACTAATGGATTATATGAATGTTATGTTACTTTCGATGGAATGATGCCTGAAGTGGACTAATGGATTATATGAATGTAATGTCACTTTTGATGGAATGATGCCTGCAGTGGACTAATGGATTATATGAATGTTATGTTACTTTCGATGGAATGATGCATGTAGTGGACTTATGGATTATATGAATGTTATGTTACTTTCGATGGAATGATGCCTGTAGTGGACTAATGGATTATATGAATGTTATGTTACTTTTGATGGAATGATGCCTGTAGTGGACTAATGGATTATATGAATGTTATGTTACTTTTGATGGAATGATGCCTGTAGTGGACTAATGGATTATATGAATGTAATGTTACTTTTGATGGAATGATGCCTGTAGTGGACTAATGGATTATATGAATGTTATGTTACTTTTGATGGAATGATGCCTGTAGTGGACTAATGGATTATATGAATGTTATGTTTCTTTCGATGGAATGATGCCTGTAGTGAACTGATGGATTATATGAATGTTATGTTACTTTCGATGGAATGATGCCTGTAGTGGACTAATGGATTATATGAATGTTATGTTACTTTCGATGGAATGATGCCTGTAGTGGTTTTATGGATTATATGAATGTTATTTTACTTTCGATGGAATGATGCCTGTAGTAGACTAATGGATTATATGAATGTAATGTTACTTTTGATGGAATGATGCCTGTAGTGGACTAATGGATTATATGAATGTAATGTTACTTTTGATGGAATGATGCCTGTAGTGGACTAATGGATTATATGAATGTTATGTTACTTTCGATGGAATGATGCCTGTAGTGGACTAATGGATTATATGAATGTAATGTTACTTTTGATGGAATGATGCCTGTAGTGGACTAATGGATTATATGAATGTTATGTTACTTTCGATGGAATGATGCCTGTAGTGGACTTATGGATTATATGGATGTTATGTTACTTTGGATGGAATGATGCCTGTAGTGGACTAATGGATTATATGAATGTTATGTTACTTTCGATGGAATGATGCCTGTAGTGGACTAATGGATTATATGAATGTTATGTTACTTTTGATGGAATGATGCCTGTAGTGGACTAATGGATTATATGAATGTTATGTTACTTTCGATGGAATGATACCTGTAGTGGACTAATGGATTATATGAATGTAATGTTACTTTTGATGGAATGATGCCTGTAGTGGACTAATGGATTATATGAATGTAATGTTACTTTTGATGGAATGATGCCTGTAGTGGACTAATGGATTATATGAATGTTATGTTACTTTCGATGGAATGATGCCTGTAGTGGACTTATGGATTATATGAATGTTATGTTACTTTCGATGGAATGATGCCTGTAGTGGACTAATGGATTATATGAATGTAATGTTACTTTCGATGGAATGATGCCTGTAGTGGCCTCATGGATTATATGAATGTTATGTTACTTTCGATGGAATGATGCCTGTAGTGGACTCATGGATTATATGAATGTTATGTTACTTTCGATGGAATGATGCCTGTAGTGGACTAATGGATTATATGAATGTTATGTTACTTTCTATGGAATGATGCCTGTAGTGGACTAATGGATTATATGAATGTTATGTTACTTTCGATGGAATGATGCCTGCAGTGGACTAATGGATTATATGAATGTTATATTACTTTTGATGGAATGATGTCTGTAGTGGACTAATGGATTATATGAATGTTATGTCACTTTTGATGGAATGATGCCTGTAGTGGACTAATGGATTATATGAATGTTATGTTACTTTTGATGGAATGATGCCTGTAGTGGACTAATGGATTATATGAATGTTATGTTACTTTCGATGGAATGATGCCTGTAGTGGACTAATGGATTATATGAATGTTATGTCACTTTCGATGGAATGATGCCTGTAGTGGACTAATGGATTATATGAATGTTATGTTACTTTTGATGGAATGATGCCTGTAGTGGACTAATGGATTATATGAATGTTATGTTACTTTCGATGGAATGATGCCTGTAGTGGACTAATGGATTATATGAATGTTATGTTACTTTTGATGGAATGATGCCTGCAGTGGACTTATGGGTTGACAATCGCAGTTGTCGATTCTAGGTGCCTCTGCTGGAGGAAGTTTTCCCGTTTCCGATGTTATCACCAGCCTTGTAGTCAGCACCTATGTCGTGACAATAATTATCATTGGTATGATTACTATGATCATAATTATAAGCCACTGTTGAATGTTCAATAAACTAAGGATTTGCTACATTAGGAATAAATTAATTTTGTAATATAAAAAAACGTTTCGTAATATTTGCGCCGAATGCTCTAAGATTTTGTATTTTTTTTGGCCTTTCTAAATTTTTAGTTCGATCGTCACTGATATGTCTTGTGTAGACGAAACATATATCTGACATGCAAAATTTAAAACGTATATTTTTTTATGAAAATTTATTGCTAATAGAAGCTGATTTTATTTGTACATTTTTCGGTAGTTATAATGCAAGTTTGGTTTATTGTGTGCTTGTTATATTACGTTATCAATAAAAAAAAAATGTCTAAACAACATTGTAGTAGGAAGATTATGCTTTCAAATCTGTTTATGTCTGCACTTTTGTGTTGACTAAAATTATTCTTGATATGGTCATGATTATAAATTAACTTTTTACAAAACGTTAAATTTTCGTAAAAACTAACGATTTTCCCAAACGAAGTACACGAGCTTTATTTTACAAAACCGTTTGATAATGGGGATTTATCGATCACAAATTTCTCTTTTTTGGGCTCGACTCTTAGTTTTGTCCCCGTCAAGTGGAAGTTTTTAGCTCTTCAATACGGTGCTGTTATTCCTCTTTTATATGGGTATTTATATTTTGCCCATAAAATAAGACTTTTCTTTCACGTTCATCATCCCACTGATACTCGTCTTTTATATATCCTTTTTTTGATTGTATGCACAATCTTTCGTTTCTTTTATATTTATGAATTTACCAATTATTTAATTCTTGTGATCATTTAGTACCAAGTCATTTATCAAGTCAGGCTTTAATGCAAATCATCAAGTATACAATTATTATAATTTAGAACGTCAAACACGTGTTTCGTCTACATAAGACTCATCAATGGTGCATAAATAAAATTGTATGTGTTTTGGTCTGAAATTGTTTTATGTATTTATTCTCCTTTTTTACAACGATGTCTGTATTCTTCTTATTTGGCTAGGTTTCATTTCCCCACCTTTTTTGGGAGGGGGAACGGAGTATATGAAGGACTAATATTTACAAAAATATTGAAAGCCAGTTATCCATTGTACTTCTATGTCAATAGTGGAAAATAGTGCCATAGGCAATCATACCACATCTTCTCATTATGTATATTACATGCATGGTATCTTAACGTCCGGAAATGTTTATGAGTTTTACCCAGATAAAAAAGATTTTTACAGGAATTTTTACAAAACGTTGTAGAATGGTAAATTCAAACGCATGACATAGTATATATACATACCATTTCCCTTTTATGCACAATACATTTAAATCAATCGCAATTTAAATCGGTTTTCTGAAAATCAGAAATTGATATCTACAAGGTCAAATAACAATTTTGAAACCTATTTTTAAATAGTTTGGACACGCTTAGACACATTTTTGGCTTGTTATAAATATCCTTAGAATGGTGACTTCAGTATTTTTCTATTATGTATTTATGTTCTTGTTAAACTGTAAGTATTATTCATTTAATGTAAAAAGAGTCAAAAATTTATGCTTACTAAAATTGACTTTTTTATTTTTTGTATTCCAATACATTTTTTGTAGATAAAATTTATTGTGTGTATGTTATATTACATTATCAATAAAAAAAAATATTTAAACATCATTTAGGAGGATAAATATGCCTTCAAACATGTTTACATATGGGTCAGCATATCATATGACTTTAAAAGTGAAAAAAAAATTGATATAAACCTATCAGATGTGTTCTGTCTTATCAATGATTTTAAACAAAACGTGTAGTTTTCGAATGCTGATTTTCCCACTGCATTCCTTCTTCAGCATTATAAAGATGCCATTAACTGTCTAGAATTTATAGTTTGTGTATATATTAACTATATGTTGTCTCAATATAAAAGATTTCAAGTTAAGTTGTTACAAAAAGATTAAACAGACATATTTTCTGAATATTTTGCAGACGCTAAAATAAGCGATTGTTTGTTGATATTTAAATAGAGCGTCACAAGCAATACAATATCTTTTTAAGGATTCATGATTAAAATATCGCGTTAATAACAGATAATATATTTAAAAAAAGAGATAATTGTCCTCTTCAAATAACAATAGTTTTAACGTTATCGTTGCCCAATAATCCCAGTAATAATCACATATATTGATACATTGACACATAGATGGTTTAGGTTGCTTTTCTTTTCAAATTCTCTAGGTTTTTTTTCTAGTTTTTATTCTTCTTTTATATACATGTGTACTTGTATAATTGATTTCTTTTGTGCATTGTAAAGCGATTGTAGTAAATGATTTTTTTAGTAAATAATAGAAATAAAAGTATATGTGTACCCTAATTACAAATGTCTGACAAGAAAATGGAAGTAGAATACATTTTTAAATGGAATCTTTATAGAAATGGCGAGTTAAAGATACGGAAAGCGGAAATAACATGCAACAGCCAAAAGAAAAAGCATATCAAACACGTCATTTTGGTTTTATTTTAAAATAATAAGAAAATAACCGTAACTTCTATAAAATAAACTCTTTGGAATGCTTGTATCTTGATTTATCGTCTTCACGAACGCTGAAATCTTAACATTTGGATACGCCTTCTGTTGACAGGATTAAGGTTAACTTTCCTTTGAAATACTTCCGCTAGAAATTTTTAGATTTGTTATGTACAAAAAACAATGACAGCTTAACAACTTAAATTAAACATAATATATTGGCGTTTGGGTGGTTGTTGTTTTTCATTTGTGAAATTTGTATCGTGCAAAGTAAGTCAAAGACAGTAATACTTATTCAGTTATGAGGAATTGATGGTTAGTAGTTGTATTTCATTTTAAACACCTGTTTGAATTTCAAGTAAAATTTAAAACTACATGAGGCATATGTGTATAGAATATTGAATAAAATATATCATCTGTTCTTCTACATTCAGCATATAACTCTGATATAAATATTATATTACAGTGTATTGTGTAAAATCTGCTGATACACAGTATATGAAGACATCGATTCGGAATTATTTTTCTAATACCAGACATCACGATCCTAAATACAAAGACTATAAATATGCAGCCAAAGAATATATTTTTCGAGAATTCTTAAGATATGGACTTCGAACGCAATATCATACATTCAATGAGTCTTCTGTATCAAGAATTGTAAGTTATAATATAAAGGTTTGAAGATTTGAGGTATGTGTCTTTATGCCGCATAAAAGGCAAAAACGTATGGATTATAGATTATCGTTTTTGTACTACATGTTTAGATATGGAAACTCTATTCTTGCAAAAATCGCATACATGTAAGGTGCTTTACCGATGATTTACCAAACAAATACAAAATAGTGTTTGTGTTCAAATATTCTTGATAACAATTGCAATTGTATCTGTACTACTGACCCAAACCTTTATAATCTTGTTTCTAAAATTATTGTATGAAAATGACCTTGAAAACTTTAAGATATAATAGCAATCGGTTTAGAAATATGATCCTCAAAACACAAGAACATTTATTAAAAACCAAGTCAATATACTAAAATATTATACTTATATAGAAAGAATGCATAGCTATTAGAATTTAAATCTCTTACACGCGTGTATTCTTCAGCACAATCAAAACTGTGTGTCTTTTGTGACTGAGTTATTAAATAATTATCATTGAAAATTTTAGTGTAAAGTATTCATACATACAATATAGTATTCGACTACAAAATCTGTATATCTAAAAGTTAAGTTAAGCTAAAATCTTAAGCTCTCTTTAAATAAAATGAAATAAAATATGAAAAAGAATGTAATCTATCTATTATACGTCACATATTACAAAATTATGTATTTTTGGATAAAATGAGATGAAGATTAAACGCAAATAAGTTTTCAATCAAACGACACAAAATATTGAAAGGTTTACACCATGATTTATTTATAGCATATATTAAAACATGACGATATGGTATCATTGGAAATTACAAAACTCATCACAAGAGACAAGATGACATATATATCAACCTCCGTAGGTCAGCGTACGGCCTTCGACAATGAAGACAGCCAATACCGCATTGTCAGCTACAACAGGCACCGCAATGACAAATGTGAAACAATTCATACGAGAGACCTACCTACCCGATTTGTCTACAAATCAATAAACAAAAACAAAGATGATTTAAAATATCAAACGAAAAAGACTCAATTACATGCCCCTGTCTTGCACAGGCATATACAGAATGTGGCGGGTTTTAAAATGTTTGCAAGCATCAAACCCTCCCCTAAACTAGACATATGTTAAAGGTAAAACAATATCGATCTCAATATCGCGTCACGTAACGAAAAAGTTGTTTGCATTTTTCTAAATATAAATATTAAGTAATTAAACGTGCATGTTTCTAGGATTATTTCCAATCAGTTATTGGTATATCAAGAGGCATTAACTTTGGAACAGCAAAAGACCGGATTATTGGACTAGGTGCACATTATGATACAGTTAACGAAACCAAAGGTAACGATTGTATGTCAACAAAACGATGATACCGCCACACTTGATTAGAACTTGATTGTAAATAAAGGCAACAATAGTTTACCGCTGTTCAAAAGTCTTAAAATCATAAAAATCATAAAATGATATTAAACAACGGAAACCTTGAAGTGCAACAACAAACAAACGACAATGCAACACACATAGAAACGAACTACAAGACAACAACTGCCATTTTCCGGACTTTCTACAGGATATTTTAAGAAAAAATGGTTGAACCTGGCCAAACCTCGCGTTTTTATGTCATATTACATATACCACTTATATGACAACATTACATGACAGGAATACAGTACACATGCATATAATTCAGGACAGAGAAATACATAAATAAACAATAAAATAGTACATTGATATAAACTTAAACAGTGTATAAGTCATATCTAAACAATCCATGTTGTCAGCTAAACATTTTCCTGTTGTTATTCCTATGGTTATGAATATGTATCAAAGACATATTCCTTATGATTCTATCACATATTCTTTGTTTTAGAAAGAGAATACCCAATATCTTAAATTATACTTTATTTTTACATCTTTAAAATGTCTGATGGATGCATTGCGTGATTAAAAAAAAGCCAAGAACATTGTTGATGTAAAAAAAAAATACATACAAAAATAAATACAGACAAACTTTATCTTTCACTAAAAATTTGTATTTATTAAGAATGTCATTATAATACAAGTTTGGATACATACTCAAATTTAGTCAAAACCTGTTAAAATTGAAGTTTTGAATTTCCTAAATGGTGTAAAATAATTTAAGGGAAATTGGCCCTACCTCTTTGGTCTCCTTTCCTTGAATAAAACGAGTTAAGTTTTAATATTAATTCAAATTGTTTGACAACGATATTTAAAAATGATTCCTGTTCAATTAGATAATTTAGTTACGTGTGCTAAGAACAAACGCATAGAGCTGAAACGACGGTTTGACCAACGTTCAAATACACATGTAAAACTCTTTATGTTCCACAGGAGTTGATGATAATGGAGCAGGAGTTGCAGCCATGTTGGAAGTTGTCAGACAATTGACTGATAGGAATAGGAATGGTGTCAAAAGGGAAAATACAATGATTTTTGTAGCGTTTGATTTGGAAGAAGATGGATGTATGTTTATTTTCTTTTTTTTAATAGTCTAAATTAACTTAAATCTATGTTATATAGGATTTTCTAGTTTTAAAGAGTTCTCTCTCTTATTCTACAGCAGGACATTATGAATCACATATCAGTAGCAAATAGTATTAACAACATTACAGTCTTTTGTCTCAAAGCACCTATCAAATGGATAAACACAAGTCTAATATTTACAGACTCCTTATGTGTATTTCTTCATTTAAGTTTAGGTTTTTTTTTAGTAGAAGTATCATAATAGTATTTTATTGGGAAAAAACTATATGAAATTTGAATCAATTCTTGCAAAATAAAAGCAAACCGTGAAATTTCAACAAGTTGTTTGAATTTACTTAGGCACATTATAAGATAATAATTTTGTCAAAGTCATCATCGGTAGAACGGCTTAATTTTATAGCTGACTATGTGGTATGTGCTTTGCTCCAATTTGAAGGCTGTACAGTGACCTATAGTTGTTAATTTCGGTGTCATTTGGTCTCTTGTGGAATGTTATCTTATTGACAATTATACCACATCTTCTTTTTTTATAAGTTAGTACAGTTAGCTGAATGTATAGGTCACACTATTCATTAACCACCTCTTCAGTGCTTAAGTTTAACTCAGGATTTTGGTTCTGTTTCGGTCTGTTACAAAGAGGTAACAAAACTATTGATATTCACCTATATAAAATAAGGAGATATTGCATGATCGCTATTGAGATAACAGTCTATTAGTGACCAAATGCTATGAAGCAACTTTAGTTATCAAATGTATCAGGCTTATAATTTGATACACCAGACACGCGTTTCGTCTACGTAAGACTCATAAGTATCGCTCAGTTCAAAATTGTTGAAACCAGAACAAGTACAAAGTTGAAAAACATTGAAGTCTCAAAATTTCAAAAAGTTGTGCTAAATATGGCAAATGTAGTCTATATCTGAACTCTATATTTACTTTTTTTTGTATATTGTTATATGGATGGAGATTTGTCTCATTGGCACTCACACCACATCTTCCTATATCTATATAATAGTTCATCAAAAGGCATTCAACAGTTAGCAAAATGCCATACTAAGCTATTAAAGGCCTCAGGAGGATAAAAAATTAAACAATTTAAACGAGAAAATGTGAAAAAACAATGACTGGTTTATGCTGAAACAATAAACGGAAAACTAATATGTTAGACAGATTCAAACAAAAACTACTGCAAATCAGGCTCTTGGTTTTTTACAGGTGTTCTCAATTAAGGCGGGTCCAACATGTGTATACCCCTACAGTCCTTCCCTTACCCTTAACAGCAGATTAACAGCAAAATGTAAACATCTGTACATAAGGGCACAAATAACTATAATCATCTAATGTACATAAAAGAAACAAAGCACCGATCATAAATTACAAGGTCAAAAACTTCAATCAATGAATAAATCATGTTTCCCAGGCTAAAATTTACGAAATTACATCTTATGAGAACACGAAAACGAATTATTTCATAATGTCAAGTAATTTAGTAGAAAGGTAGAAATATAATAAGTTACACATACGTACTGCAATGTTTAAGGTAATTGTTAGAATAAAATTGCATTTCTTTTTTATCGCAGATTGTGACCCATCGCCAAGTTGCAAACTTCCTCATATGCCATTGGCTGGAAGCAGACATTTTGTCCAGAAATGGCTACCTGCATGGTTACGTATAAATTATGGCAATAATATACCGACAGGAATGCATGGTGTAATTATATTGGACACTATGATGGAATATAACACCTCGGCCAGATCTCAGATGATTCCACCAGATATTATACCCCAGGTAAACTATATCAATTACCCTTACACGATATTAAATCCCATTGAATAACACCGAAATTTTAACTTAGGTTGACCAAATACACTTTTGATACAGGTATCGATTTAAACCACACAGGTGATGGAAAAAATTAACTTGCCTATGCATTTATTAAATTGTGTGTTTGTTTTTGTTGCACTCTGGGTGTTCTGTTGTTGCACTTTGGGGGTTCTGTTGTTGCACTTCGGGGTTTCTGATGTTGAACTTTGATGTTTCTGTTATTCCGTTGTTTCCCACTATAGTTGGCGTATTTCCTCGGTTTTAGGTTGTAACCCTGCTTTGATTTTTCTCATGATTTATGACTTTTGAACAGCGGTAAACTGGTATTTCATTCATAAACTACATAATAGTATCTCTGCTATCAATAGATAAATGTTTCTTATTACAGATGTCCCTTTGAAAATATCATTATGGACCATTTCATTTTAATCCTTATGGAAAGAGCATTCCATTAAATTTATTCCTTTAGAAATAAATAGTAATATTTTCAAATATTTTGAACACTGATGGATTTAAAGGAACTTGCCGAAAGTAAATGAATTATTCAGAAAAGAAAGAATGGGAGGCGAATGAAGTAAAATACCCTGACAATCTTTATAAATTAAAGTTGTGTATATTTGGTATTAATATTTTTGCGTTTTCAAAACCTCTTAATCTACAGAGACGTTTACTCAAGGTTAGACCTTTTGAATAGGTTGCAAGACCGTCTTATAATATAGGAGGATGAAGGTAGCACTCCGCAGTTAGATGTGTAGTTTCGAATTTTGGTTCCTGTGGATTTATTTTTCAAATACAAGAGCTGTGCAATGAAATTCATTTTTGGATAGCTGAAAATTAAAAAAGCCTTCATAGTGGGTTCATAGGAAGATCAAAATTATGTAATGTATGTCATAATATCCTGTTTTCTGTATGACAGTCCGTATTTTCAAATCCGTACCAAGCATTGGTCTGGCAATTATTGTAATATTTTTTCCAACTTTTTTGTCGCTCGAATTTATGCTTAAATTTTACGAAAAAATAAGGCGAAAGATAGACATTTTGTATTCGATCACTTGGTAAAGTAATGTCAACAGTTTCAGAAAAGATATCTCTCAAAAGCATTGAAAAACTAGTTTAAACCAAATTTTGGGGGAATATGTGACATTTTCATCCCTCTTTTTTTACAAAATTGTATGGTAAATAAATGCAGAAATGTTGACATGGATACACAAAAAAGTAATAATATTTCACCAAAATCAAATCTATGGAAAATATTGATCACATACATATGCACATGTATGTCACAAACAGTTCCATTAATGTATTGAAAAGCTAGGAATAGAAGATGATTAAACATTTTGTGGTTCAATTTTATTTTCATTTTGTAACTTTGGAGTGCTACCAAAAGCCAGACTGTTCATGAGCCTGTAATTAAGTGGTTTCCGTTTCTTGATTTGTAACATATTTGTTTTTCGTTACCAGCATATGGAGTATATGTGTCTCAATTGATACGTTACTCTAGAGCTAGCTCAAACTACGTTGATTTTGTTGAACGAGGAATACTGCTATCTCAAAAGTTGCCACGACAGGGCTATGAATCAATCAATTTAAGGTCATCACTCAAGAAAATTTACGGTCGCCATCATGAGCTGATTGGCCATTATGACAAAAGTGTATCAGAAATCATATCTGATATTCTTCCTCAGTCATAATAACCTTCCATCATGACCGAACTGAGCAAAGAAATAACACGACGGTGCCGTATACGGTACAGGAAATTATTACCCTTCCGGAGCACCTGATTTCACTCCCGGTTTTTAGTGGAGTTCGTGTTGTTTCTTAATTATTATTTATAACTGTTGATGTAAATGTCCTTTGGTTTTGTGAGTCTTTGTTTACTCCTTGGTTTCGATTGTTATTATCTTTGTACATACATTATACCGTTAAAAGTCTCTATTGATTTGTTTTACATTTGTCATTTATGTGTCTTTTATACCCGACTTTCCATCTTGGTTTCACACAATGTTGAATATCGTGCGGTGATATTTTGTAATTTATAACTGTGTCATTTGGTCTCCTGTGAAGAGTTGTCTCATTGGTTATCATACCGATTTTTTTTTATACTTACGGATGGGCGGAAGGACATGTAGGAGAGCGAGAAGGGTGATATCTGTTGTTTGTAATAAATTGCGCACTATATTTATCAAACATGTGACCCTTCTCTAATATTCATTTCAACAAAAATGTACATATGAGCATAGGTTGGTCCCCGTCCGTAAAATCTTCGGAATATACAAATATCAATCACAGGTATTATCAAGAATTTCAATAACGGCCGTGAAACAGACTAATTTGAGCAATAATAGAACTAGAAAATAGAAAAGAAAATGCCATACTCCGAGGAAATTTCTAAAGCAAATGGCGAAATCAATAGCACAAATAAAGGCAACAGCAGTATACCGCTGTTCAAAACTCATAAATCCATGGACAAAAAACAAAATGGGGTAACAAACTAAAACCGAGGGAAACGCATTAAATATAAGAGGAGAACAACGACACAACACCGAAACGCAACACACACATCAAACGAATGCAAAAACCACTGTCATATTCCTGACTTGGTACATGTATTTTGGATTTATGAGTTTGACTATCCCTTTGGTATCTTTCGTCCCTCTTTCATATAAATGATCATTATACTACAGCTGTAATGGTAATCAAGGAAGAACAAATGTTCTCTGGAAGCATCCATATGTTCAACAATCGAGACTGTTGTAAAAGGCTATCTATACATTTTGCATTACAAAATTTTGACAACATGGATACGTCTTTCGTAATAGATAACATTGTACTGTTAAAATGACCGAACCCTTACTGCTGTTTGCTCAGTTTTAATACACTGACAATCGACTTCAGCTAAATATTTCAACTTTGATTGTTGCCAACCTTTTATTATGCTATTTATCAATTCATATTAAAACTAAGCAGTCTAAATAAAATTGAGCTTTCGTGTCAGTATCCTTTGGCAAATAAATAAAGAAGAGTTTTATGGATAGATAATACTAAAATAGACTGAAACTTACAGTTTCAAAGTTGGTATTATTCAGATTCAGTAGTAACAGTACATTTACAGCATATTAATTTTATATAACCATTTTCTACATTTGTCAGGAATATTACAGTTCTTGTCCATTCGTTTTTGATGCATTTTGTTATTTGATTTTGCGATGTGATTATGGACTTTCCGAATTGATTTTCCTCTAAGTTCAGTATTTTTGTGATTTTACTTTTTTTGTATACATATAAAAATAAGAAACATTGGCGTGATTCCCAATTATACAACTACCCACTGATGTTCAAATGACGTGGTTATAGGCAATTGAATTTCATCGTTCGGCCTTCTACAATAAGAATATCTAAAACGGTATAATCAGCTATAAAAAGGCATCGACATGAAAAACGTCAAACAACTCAAACGAGCCTAAATGCAATTTACGAAACAAAATATTACTTGTTTTATTGAATATATTTTAATAACCGTTTAATAAGACTGGTACCTTTGTAACTATTAGCATGTCGAAATTTTCTATTGTAATTTTTTATTGTTTATTTCTGTGTCCGTGATGTTCTTGCATTTATGTGTAGTCCAGTCATGTAGTCGTTTATAAATCTAGTACAGTTTGTTAGCTATTATTCGTATGTTTCTCTGTCCTATATGTTCTCCCATTTATTTGTATTTTTTTCCTGTCATGTAATGTTATCATTTAATGTTATATCTAACATTGCTATAAAAGCGGGAGATTTGGAATGCCACAAAACCAGATTCATCCCACCATTTTTGTTTCTTAAAATGCCCTGTTCCAAGTCAGCAAAATGGCCATAGTAATATCATAGTTCGTTTCTGTGTGTGTGTACATTTAAATGTTGTTTCTGTTGTATCGTAGTTCTCCTCTTATATTTAATGTGTTTCCCTAAGTTTTAGTTTGTAACCCGGATTTTTGTTTTCTCAATTGATTTATGAACTTCGAACAGCGGTATACTAATGTTGTATTTATTTATAGTGTTATATTTAACATTGCCATTAAAGCGCGAGGTTTAGCTAGCCGCAAACCAGGTTCATTCCACCTTTTTTCTTAAAATGTCCTGAACCCGAGTCAGGAAAATGGCAGTTGTTATCTTATAGTTCGTTTCTGTGTGTGTTGCATTGTCGTTTTTGTTTTTGTTGCACTTCAGTGTTTCTTTTGTTTTGTAGTTTTCCTCTCATAGTCGATGTGTTTATCTCAGTTTTAATTTGTAACCCAGATTTGTTTTCTCTCAAACGATTTATCACTTTCGAACATACTACTGTTGCCTTTATTTATATTATGCAGTATTACTTAATCTAACTATTTTTCAGTTTCAAGCAGCATTTCCAAAAGCCTATGCAAGTATATCTTCTGACAATTTTCAAGGAGACTTTCTTAATTTGATATACCGAAAACCAACTAACGATTCATACTTAGCTGAAGAATTTCTAACGTCTTGGAGAGAGCTGGGGAAACCGCAATATGAAATTGAATCTCTTCCTCTAACGTTTACAAAGTTTAGTGAAATACCATCTTACCTACAAGATGTCATGATTAACTTCATACGTAGTGATCATGGGAACTTTTGGGAAAGTGATCTAAATGAGAAAGGATTACCAGCCATCTGGTTGACGGACTCAGGTAATGTTTTATTGTAGAAATAATTTAAAATATATTTTGTATTACCTTTAATTTGTTATGATTGTTAGCTAAAATACCTATCATATGTCCTCAGAATCGACTATGTATATAACATGTATGAAATACCAAATTAAAAATAAGGACTCTTATTATTTTAGATGGCTAATTAGCATTTGAGTCATGCTATGAAATTTTGAAGGTGTTAATTTTTATTCAATTTGAAAATAATTAACATTGAAAAGTTGTGTTAAGAACATGTAAAATGTAAAATTTATCATTTCATTTGTTTTTGTAGCCAATTTTCGGGGTGATATGATACAATGTTATCATCATGAATGTGATAACTTGCAAGTTATGCTGACCGATGAAAATATCAATTTCCTTGGGAAAACTGCTGATGCTATCGTTACGACGATGCACAAACTTTCAGGACCATCGGGATCCGGTTCGTAAATTTACTATACTTTATTATTGAGTGTCGCGTTGACACATGATCCGTGTATCACTTGGGCCTTTTTGGATTTGGAACTGTTTATTAGTGGGAATTAAGAATGCTTTATGTATACGTCTACGGTGCAGGAAATGCTTACCCTTCCGGAGCACCTGATTTACTCCCTGTTTTAGTGGAGTTCGTGTTGTTTCTGAATTATTATTTATAACTGTTTATGTAAATGTACTTGGTTTTGTGAGTATTTGTTTACTCCTTGGTTTTGATTGTTATTGTCTTATGACGCATTTAGATAAACACAACCTACATCGTTAGATTTGCAAGTTTACCATGACAAATCTATACTATTTTAATATCATTTGAGCCAGACATCAATGATCATTATTTCAAATTAATTTGTTATTGTACAACAACCAAACACCAATTGGGATTATAGCAATACAGACACAAAACATACATCAGCATTGATAAAAATGATCTTAAAAAAGTGATTGATCTCCATTCCACAGTTATAAAGAAGGGAGCTACGAAATTGACAATCAAATTTTTTGAACAGATACATAAAATACAAAAACAAAAAGCAATACTAAATTAGTAATACCCAACAAAATGGAAAACTGGATATTAACAAGTCTACTTTGACTTTACGTAGATAAAGTTTCATTGGTGCAATTGTTACGACAAATGTAAATTTGCGTTGTGTGACACATTATAATGTGCAAATCAGTTGTTCTGATATTATCCTTTGAACAATTCAGTTTTTCGGTCAATAATAAAGTTTAAGGATGAACGTTTTTTTTTATAATGATTTGAAAGTGAAAACACTTTTGCGTTGGCTTTGATGCAATTTTCTGGATTCATCTGTATCTGGAACGATTTAGCCCGTAAATTCGAAGGCAAATGATGTGCAAATACTTTGGAATATATGTTTGTTATTGTTTTCATACGAAATGCGAATGACAAATTATAAAAGAATCTCACAAACTAATATAAAAGACAAGATTCCAAAAATATACCATAGCTAAATAACACAACTAAGGTATGTATAAGTACCGAGCCATGTCAAATGAATATTATGAACCATAAACTAAACCGTAAGAGTAATATTCAAAAGAACAAATAAAAGAATATTATAACACGCTATTAAGATAATAAACAACGTCAGTACTAGAATATATACTGCAAAACCATCGTGTGTTATTTGTGAAATTGTGTAAATTAAATATTTATCAACAAGGTCTTAGTATGTTCCGATGATTTGTTTTTTAGAAAAGGGCTAGACGTTCTTTATATAAAAAAGAAGATGTGGTATGATTGCCAATGAGACAACTATTCACAAAAGACCGAATTGACACAGACCTACCTGCCGGTGACCTTTTTTTATTTTGAGGGACGAGACGTTCTTTGAAAGTTATTTCCAAATCTAACCATTGAAATGTATGTAATAATTCGTAGCATTGTCTAATTCGTGTTGCTTTTATCAAATGTTCAAATATACTTTTAGGAATAAAAGATGATTCTTCCCATAAAGGTATCAGTGCAGGCGGCATTTTTGGAATAATAATAGCAGTTATAGTACTACAGATTCCTTTAATTGTGGCATGCATAATGTGGAGGAGAAATAAGTCAAATAATGAACAGAAGAATTCAACTGAATTTGAAAATCCTTCTTATGGAAACAATCAATAAGACAGATGTGTCCGGGCATAACTTTGTATTACAAAAAAAACTGTGAATGATTAGGAATTCCTATAAACTAACTTTTTATATATATCTAACTCCCTAGATCTATGTTTATAGTTGATGTTTTTCCCTCGGTTTTGGCTTGTAACCCGGCTTTGTTTTCTCTAATTAGATTTATGACTTTTGAACAGCGGTAGGCTATACTACTGTTGCATTTAGATTTTTTAGTCATTTTAGAATGACTAGGTATGGTTTAATTGATATATCCTATAAATTGTATAATACCTTTTACCGAGGCCAAGTTTTTATAACCCCTGTATGTGAGAGCACTACTGTGGATTCAATATTACTCGTTAAATACTATTTTTCGTTGATTTCATGGGTAAAGATAAACCAAGTAGTTCAATATTCATCGAAATACAAATATTCTAAAGGCATGTGTTCAGACTTCTTCACAATACCACAAAACACATAAAAACGAGAGAGAAAAAAAAATTCCCAAAATCTACGAAAATTGGTACACACGAAATAGATATTAATCCACAAAAATAAGTTTAATCTGATTTTATTTAAACGAAAGCATATTGTTGGGTCATGAAAGAGGGTGTGTTATAGTATGTGTGTGTTCAATATTGTGTCGATGTGCATTATAAAACAAAGTATGCAAATTAGTTTTGACTTCTCATGAAAGATTATGTGTGTGTGTGTGTGACAAGATGAGTATCGCAATAAATAGAACTAGCATTTTGATATCTAAAACATAGACCTGATAAGATTATTCTGAAATAACAATAATAAACTCGCATTCTTGTCCTTTTTTTGTAAAATCGCAATAATAAAGGCACGCATTAATTTCTGAATTCAACCCAAAAGTTTAAACATCTTCTGCAAGGTCACTTTATTTGTTTTAGTTAAACATTTAAAATATGTCGAGATCCGCAAACATAAATATATAAACAAATGTTTATGAGCACTGTGTGAATTGTTTCAGTTAATTTAAGTTGTGTTGTGTTTTGTGTACGATTGTTTGTCGGTTTGTCATTTTCTTTTTTAGCCATGGCGTTGTCAGTTTATTTTTGATCTATCAGTTTGAATGTCCCTTTTGGTATCTTTCGCCCATCTCTGAACACAGGATTATTAAATCAAGTCAATAACATGTATAATAATTTTGACAGTGTTACACATAGAAAACGGCAAAGATATGATCCGTATTGTCTAGTGTTCAATTATTCTAAAGTGAGAAAAAGATATTTTTACCTCTGAAAGTTTTTTTTATCATTATTGTGGTATACAATATATAACATATTTACATTCATTGTCCTGCAATCTGCCGATAACTATATTTTCGCACGGTTGTGTTTCATGAATGTGACCTACCGAATTAGACTATTTACCGGATTTGTTATCACATTAGCAAAACGACGGGTGCCACATGTGGAGCAGGATCTGCTTACCCTTCCGGAGCACCTGAGATCACCCCTAGTTTTTGGTGGGGTTCGTGTTGTTTATTCTTTAGTTTTCTATGTTGTGTCATGTGAAATATTGTTTGTCTTTTTGTCTTTTTCATTTTTGGCCATGGCGTTGTCAGTTTGTTTTAGATTTATGAGTTTGACTGTCCCTTTTGTATCTTTCGTCCCTCTTTTGTACAAGGTTGTGTTTTCTCTGCCTGTTAATTATAGGTTAGACAATACTTGGTCATGTTTTATGAAGATTTAAGCCCAAGGCGAAGCCGAGGGCTTAAATCTTCATAAAACATGACCAAGTATTGTCTGACCAATTTAGAACATATTCACACTTTCGAGTGAACTTACAAAATAAGCCTTTCCCATTGTAATATTCAAACCTTGAAAAGAGTTCACATTTTATAATAAACCAAATGTAAAGCATAGGTAATTATTTCAATGGATGGAATGAAATAGCACTGACATAGTTTGTGAGGACCGAATGGATAAATTGTTTTTTTTTCTGCTTCAGGTAAAATTTAATACTAATAAAGTTTGAGATTTTGTTTTTTAAAGCAACACAATGTTATATAAATCCCCTTTTTAAAATTTGATTTTTTTTTTATAAATATAAAACTCTGTATAAGCATTTAAATTCAGACCATTCAACGTTTAATGCTTACTTTTTTATTGATAACTTAATATGTATTGTGTTTCTCCATAAAAAAAATCCTTTGCTTTACATATCAGCAGTCTGAAATTGTTTTCTAGAGGGGAAAAAAATCCCTCAAATGCCCGGTTTATAACAAATAAATATTATTTTACCTACATCCTTATTCCCATTAATTTTGTTTATTCTATATTATGTTTACCATTAGAAAATTTATAAAAATTTGCAAAATTCAAAATAATTTGTTTTAATGTTTGCTCTTTCATCTTTAATCAATTAGGCTGTTTTCCAAGGGAAAATGCCTCAGGTGGTTGGACACTTCATTAGTGCAGTTATTATTAGTTCACTTTCATAATTAACTGACAATGAAAAGTCATTCATGTATAGCATTTCATAGTGCATGGAAAACCATGTACTATGAAAATTAGAGGGAAAAAAACTGACTTTTCATTGGACGAGAAGGGGTGAGTATGTTCTAATTATAGGTTAGACAATACTTGGTCATGTTTTATGAAGATTTAAGCCCAAGGCGAAGCCGAGGGCTTAAATCTTCATAAAACATGACCAAGTATTGTCTGACCAATTTAGAACATATTCACACTTTCGAGTGAACTTACAAAATAAGCCTTTCCCATTGTAATATTCAAACCTTGAAAAGAGTTCACATTTTATAATAAACCAAATGTAAAGCATAGGTAATTATTTCAATGGATGGAATGAAATAGCACTGACATAGTTTGTGAGGACCGAATGGATAAATTGTTTTTTTTTCTGCTTCAGGTAAAATTTAATACTAATAAAGTTTGAGATTTTGTTTTTTAAAGCAACACAATGTTATATAAATCCCCTTTTTAAAATTTGATTTTTTTTTTATAAATATAAAACTCTGTATAAGCATTTAAATTCAGACCATTCAACGTTTAATGCTTACTTTTTTATTGATAACTTAATATGTATTGTGTTTCTCCATAAAAAAAATCCTTTGCTTTACATATCAGCAGTCTGAAATTGTTTTCTAGAGGGGAAAAAAATCCCTCAAATGCCCGGTTTATAACAAATAAATATTATTTTACCTACATCCTTATTCCCATTAATTTTGTTTATTCTATATTATGTTTACCATTAGAAAATTTATAAAAATTTGCAAAATTCAAAATAATTTGTTTTAATGTTTGCTCTTTCATCTTTAATCAATTAGGCTGTTTTCCAAGGGAAAATGCCTCAGGTGGTTGGACACTTCATTAGTGCAGTTATTATTAGTTCACTTTCATAATTAACTGACAATGAAAAGTCATTCATGTATAGCATTTCATAGTGCATGGAAAACCATGTACTATGAAAATTAGAGGGAAAAAAACTGACTTTTCATTGGACGAGAAGGGGTGAGTATGTTCTAATGACGTCTTCACATTAATTCCATTGGTTGTTGAATGTGTACTGATTTATATGTAAGTCTTAGGCCGTGTTCACATTGACCTAAATTCGGTGTTGTGTTAGTGTAACTCACACGTAAACTAAACACAATTGCGTTCCCATTGATAAAACTCAATGTTTACATGTAGTTTAAATCATGTTTTATCTACACACAGTCGATAGTCAATGTAGGCCTTGTGTAGGTTAAGTGTACACAAAACTAGGCATTTAGGACATTAGTTTTACCGTGTATATATTTAAGGAGGAAACTATTTTTGAGTAAAATTGATATTTTGGATAATTATTAGTATAGTTCTTTACAGAAATTGTTGTCTAAATTTTACAGATTTTTTTTTGTTAGCCCCTGATTAAGACTCAAAGCAGCATCATTGCCGAACCCATAAGGCAGGAACCAATTGATTTTCGTGGGGGGGGGAGCTATTATAGTTGAGTATAAAACATAAAGGCATGGGAGTGGGGCTATTATAGTTGAGTATAAAAAATAAAGGCAAGGGGGTGGGGTGTGGGGTGGGGGGGAGCTATGGATTTTGTTTTGGAAACAAAAAATGTTTCCAGTTTTTGGCCCTGAAAAAAAATTTGTTTGTTTCACCCTCAGCTGCCACTTTATATATATAATGCTAAAATTGATTTCGACTTGTCACCAAAATTTGTCCTGGAAAAATCAATAGCCCACGCCCCTCTACCCCCCCCCCTTTTCCCTCCCTAAAAAAATGAAGTAAATAGTTGCTGCCTAATTCATTTGAAAAGGTCTTCCCGAATTGACTTGACGTACATAGAAATATTTGCCACTGGTCTTTACTCAAACAACGATTCACGCATAAATGCATGACTAAAAACAGTGTGGGGTAAATGATATGTTTGTCTGGTATCTCAGATCCGTTAAATAACACTTAAAATAATTTTAAAAAAACGTTACCCTATTCTTTTACCAAATACTCCTTGGAGAAGAAATACCATTTGAAACAAACAGAAAAGATAAATATTTAGGGATCCTTAATAACTCAATCCTTTTTTTCGGCTGTAAGCACGCTGCTGCAGCTAACTTTTTCTAGTGCGTAATCGAGACATCTCTAGTATATTCAAACTACTGCAAATTATAAAAATGGCTTTCATAAAGTAGTAACCACTTAACTTAAAAAGGGGGAGGGTTATTTTTTTTTATCTGAGTAAGATTTTTTTTTCGCGCGTACATTTTTATTCCTTTTTTTTCGATGCTGGTGATCAAATACATTTTTTTTCAATATTTAACACTATAATGTATGGGGAAACTCTTTGATTCAGAATCTTTCTTTTATCATCTGTATGATCATTTTTTTTTTATCAAATTGGGGATCGGAATATTTCCATTCCCACCCCACCCCCCTTTTGAGGTCAAATGGTTGTTCCCTTACCGCTAGAAAAATTGTCCCAAAATTTTGAATTCAGTTCTACGTAATGAACATTTAAATGACACATAGTTTACAAGTGAGAACAAATCTTATGTACAGGTAGCTAAACAAGGTGTATAGATGTGAACAAATGTAATGTGAAACCAGTGCACACTACACTAAACTAATTGTAAACATGTTTACTCTACACGGCGTTTGGTGTGAACACGGCCTTAAATACATCATTTATATATTTATTTGTTTGGGATTTTAATAGTTTGCAGTAACTGCGAGTACTCTCGGATCTGCGATTTTTTGTTCAAGATTTTGTGTTCTTGTGTCTTGTGTCGATCATAAGTTAATGGTTTTTTTTAACTAATATTTATACTTTACACGTGTGCCGTGCTGTCACATCCCAATCCATTGATAGAGAAGGGTTGTATGCCCGCTATTATGTTTAATCCCGCCACATTCTGTATGTGCCTGTTCTAAATCAGGAGCGTGTAATTTAGTGGTTGTCTTTTTTTGCTGTATACTATATAGTAATGGTTTTTTGTCATAAAATCCGCAAATAGTTTTCTAGCTTGAATTATTTTTAAGTTTATCATTTCGAGGTTTATTGTGTATCTTGCTATGCGGTACTTATTTTGAGAATTATTGAATGCCGTACGGAGACCTGGTGTTGCTAACTTTATTTTGTAAGTGGTGGAGAGTTGTCTCATTGACAATTATACCTCTTGTTCTTGTGTATAGCAAACTATTGTTTATAGAAGCAAAGGTGCAACTGAAATAAGAAAAGACCCACGTTTCAAATGAAACCTTAAACGAAACATCAGATAATGCAGGACGCTCCATTTAGTAGAAACGTTTATGATACAATATCAAACACAACCAGATGCTCCGCAGGGCGCAGCTTTATACGACCGCAGAGGTTGAACCCTGAACGGTTGGGGCAAGTATGGACACAACATTCTAGCTGGATTCAGCTCTATATTTGGATTGTGATTAAATAGTTGACACAGCATAGGTTTCTGACACAGAAAGAATGTGGTCTAATGAACATAATTTTTTTGATTTGCCTTTGAGCAATTCACTATGCTGTTAAATAATAATCCTCTCCTCAAAAAAATGTTTGAAGAAATTTTCCTTATATTTGTGAAATTTCACATTAGAAATATTGAACTCACATCCCCCCCCAAAAAAAAAATTTTTTGTTTACATCCCCCTCTCCTTTATTCCAAAACCAATCTCAATTCAAATTTCTAATGGAGTTTGCAACAATAATTACTCATTTAAATACATCATAAAATATTAAAATGTAAAAAAAGTGCTTGTTATCACTGAATGGTAAAGATTGTTTTAATTTATCAGTTGGTAGTAAAAGCGAATATACATTGTATATAATAATTGTATAAAACAATGATTTAAGTTGATTCAATTACTATTCTAAACAAAGAAAGATAACTCCAATAAGGCAATTGAAATTTCTTGCTATTGCACAATATTGTGCAATTAGATATTTCTTGTTATTGCGCAATACTGTGCAATTGAAAATACTTGCTATTGCACAATACTGTGCAATTGAAGAATTCTTGCTATTGCGAAATATTCAGCAATTGAAAATTTCTTGCTATTGCACAATAATGTGCAGTTGTAGATTTCTTGTTATTGCTGAGTACTGTGCAATTGAAAATTTCTTGCTATTGCACAATACTTAATATAATAATTTTGGATCCTAATTTGGAAACAGGGCCCATTATCAAATATCTAACTATATGTTTGGATTCAGCATATCAAAGAACCCCAAGAATTCAATTTTTGTTAAAATCAAACTAAGTTTAATTTTGGACCCTTTGGACCTTAATGCAAAACAATTTGAAAACAGGACCAAAAATTAAGAATCTACATACACAGTTAGATTCGGCATATCAAAGAATCCAAATTATTCATTTTTTTTATGAAATCAAACAAAAAAAGTTTAATTTTGGACCCTTTGGGCCCCTTGTTCTTAAACTGTTAGGACCAAAACTCCCCAAGTCAATACCAACCTTCCTTTTATGGTCATAAACCTTGTGTTTAAATTTCATAGATTTCTATCTACTTATACTAAAGTAATGGTGCGAAAACCAAGAAAAATGCTTATTTGGGCCCCTTTTTGGTACCTTATTCCTAACCTGTTGGGACCTCAACTCCCAAAATCAATACCAACCTTCCTTTTGTGGTCATAAACCTTGTGTTTAAATTTCATTGATTTCTATTTACTTTGACTAAAGTTATTGTGCGAAAACCAAGAAAATGGTTATTTGAGCCCTTTTTGGCCCCTTATTCTTAAAAAATGTTGGGATCAAAACTCCAAAAATCAATCCCAACCTTTCTTTTGTGTTCATAAACCTTGGGTTTAAATTTCATAGATTTCTATTCACTTTTACTAAAGTTAGAGTGCGAAAACTAAAAGTATTCGGACGACGACGACGACGACGCCAACGTGATAGCAATATACGACGAAAAAAAATTCAAATTTTGCGGTCGTATAAAAATACACTTTACAGATCATTGATAAATCAACAAAACTGTAAGGATAGGATGTTGTTTTTCTCGAGAGAGTGTTACGGACGATGATTCATTTAATAAAACAGACATAAAATTATAATCCTGGTACTTTTGATAACAGACATGGGGCGTCTGTCAAATTAAGTTTCTAGAAAAAAATTGTTAATAGAAAATTTATTTTACCGGTATGCGTTCGTTAACATGTTATAGATTGCTTAATTTTAAAACAGATTGAAATATTGAAGACTGTTTTTGTCCGTATATGGTCTGTCAAATATTTCCATAGGCATTGAATCATAATTAAACAATGCACAGTCAGGTTTTAAAAATCGTCGTAAAGCGTAAAGATCGGCTGTAGGCACAAGTCTAAAGGCTTCGATTAAAGCTGCGTCTCGCTGTGCTTTCACTTCGCTTTTATTTTGTACACTAGAAATAGCATTTTTGACTGCGACAAACAAATCTTCTTTTGTCATGTGACTTTCAGTATATTTTGCATCGAATGGAAATTGTTTGTGTATCGAGATTAGACCTCTTATCTGCATTTCTCTCCATGTGCGCATAGTTGCATTGTAAAATGTAACACAACGTTCGAGTTTCTCTCGCATATTGAACAATCTTTGACTTTGGAATATTGCTCTGGATTCTGTTGTTTCAGACTCAAAATCGCTGAAGGTTATGTTTGTTCCATGTTTGATATTTAAATAGTCTAACAGAAACAAAATATCTTCCTTAAAAAATTCCAATTTCCCGATGAAGTCGTATGAAATCTGACATGGTCGACAGTGTTCATATAAAGGTGCGTAATGGCGGTCAAGATTTTGACCCTGTTTTTCAGATTTAATTATATACTTTACAAACTCCGGAAATGAAACATCATGACCACACGACAAAGAATGATTATTAGCGCCATCCCGAGTTTTTTTAAGCATCGATCGTCCTGACATGTCCCAGTAAACATTGTTAGGTGCAAAAAGTTTATCAACATATCCCGACAGCACTCTAGAATACGGTTCACGGACAAACATGATCTTGTCAGTATTTTCCATCATTGAATTCAGGTCGGACAATTTCCATTCATCTTTTAAATTGTCTTTCTTATGTTTCTTTTGTTTCTGTGACAATTTTCTAAGTAGATCCTTAATGAATTTTGTCCCAACTTTTTGAATTTGGCAGTAAAATAAATTATGTTGTTTGTCAATTAAAATATTAAACTTGAAATCTGAATCCGTAGCTTTACCTTTAAAACCATCAGTGCTGTTCAGGCATGTTTGTTGTAAGTGATTGAGTCGCTCCTTGTATTTTTCTGTGATTAAACTGCGACGTTTCTGAAATTGAAAAAAAACAACTATTTTCTCTCTTCGATATATGAGTAGCGGTCAGAATTTTTAGTCTTTTTTTCTCTTTTACTTTCTTTTTGTGAATCAAAAGTATTCAACATGAATGGTTCACCCATATATAAAAGGACATTTATAGATAAAAAAAAAACTGAAACTGATCTGAGTCTTTTTTTTTATTATTATTATTATTTCACCCGTTATTGTCCGTTTAAAGAGCCATACATGTGTTGGGTAGGGACGTTCCACATAAAAAAACTACTGCGGCAATGGTTGTTTCCTCAATTGAATATGGCAGCATACATTGACTTCGAAATTACTATATCAACAAATCACAGTCTGGAAACTATATTTAAGGGGGAAATACGCATACAAAGAGCGAAGATTTTTTTAATAGATTATTGACAAGAATTCGGCATACATATAATTGTTTAACATCTGAAAGTTGACGAACCTTAGTTTGAAATTAAAATTTCTGTATGCATTTGGGTAAAAATATTGTACACCAGTAGCCTGGCCTCTGAAAACAACGAAGACGTACAGAGATGGATAAACACTAACTGTCATCACATGACTTGTTACAGACCGACGCATTTTGATAAAAAAAAAAAAAAAAAGAAAAAAAAAGGATATAAGTCCCTATTTGAAGCTGTTGATAGACTCGTAAAATATTGTTTATTTTGATATTGCATGCTCATATTAATATTGTATTGTAAATTATTGTCATTCGGAGCGGACTTCATAAGTATGGCTTACTTGTGTCCAATCCATTTTACTTTGAGTAAATAAAATATGTTTAAACTAAAATTTGAATCTGTAAAAATTACAATCTAACTGAGATTTTCTTTAAATGTTCTGAAATAATACATGACAAATGTCAATCTTAAAAGTAAACACATTTAAATATGAGAATTTTAGAATGCTAACTTTAAAGAAAAAGATTGTTTTAGTCATAAAGTTCTTAAACCAATACTTATTGTTATTTATGTGAAGTTCGAGTACGAAGAAGCTTATTTTCATAAAGATGTTTGTAATGGCAAAATCTATACAATTTTCGATAATAATTAACATTTTATAAACGTAGATATCATTCCCCCAACTCCTATAAATTCTTTTAATTTTTACTGAATAAGAGCATTGAACTGAATGTATTATTTGTTGACTTAAACAATATGGCAATCAAATGATATTAAATACATAAGTAGTATTGAGAAAATAAAAGAAGTTAAAACACGACACCAAAAACGACAGTATATGACCCTCAACATTAAAAAAAATCGTTTTTTCGTTTATCTTAAATGGTCATGGATCTTCATAAGCGGTGACAGATTGTGTTAAATGTCTAAACGGACATTTCATCATTTTTTTTATTAATTTATTTGGCAAAACGTTTAGGAATTTTGGTTCCTCAATGTTCTACAACGTCGTACTTTATTTTGGCCTTTTTAACTTTTTTTTTCGAGCGTCACACACTGGTGAGATGTCCGTCTGGGGCAAAAACAACATTTCAATCCTGAAATATATGATGAGTTTGTTTGTATCATCAAGTCTATATTCTCAGACTTAAACCATTGTATTTTATATCCTCAGCCTTGTAATCTTGTTACTAGTATCATATCCTTGTATCTTGTGTATAGTCTAAGGCTTGTATACTTTTGGTCCTCAATGCTCTTCAACTTCGTACTTTATTTGGCCTTTTTAACTTTTTGGATTCGAGTGTCACTGATTAGTCTTTTGTAGACGAAAAGCGCGTCTGGCGTATATACTAAATTTAGTCCTGGTATCTATGATGAGTTTATTTAGGTATGTGTCTTCGAAATTGTATCCATGTATTTTATAATTGTTTCCTCGGGATTCTAAACGTATATTTATAACTTTTATCCACCGGCATATATATTCTCTGGCATGTATCTATATGTTGTGTAACTTGTATGATGTATCCCTGTATTTCGTCACTTGGATTTTAAGAGTTCCTAATGAAGGTAAAACCAGAAAAGCTCATATGATGCACAAAGTTGAATCATTATATTTTTATGTGCATGGTTCGGTAGCATATGTTCTAATATAGCTGGCTTGAATGAACGCATTCATACATAACAAGAATAAAAGGGATCGAAAAAAAATATCGCACCGTCCAATCAAATCATCGCACGTGCACCACCAACATATGACTCCCCCGAAGAAGAAAACAGACACACAAACAACATACCGTAAAAAATAACAAATAGTACATGGTCAAATGCTTGTGACTAGTCGGTACTTTTGATTGGCTGATTTAAATCTGAAGATATTTAATACTAGTCTAAATAGGCACGGTATTTCTCAATAAAATTCACATGCATGCCTACACGTGCTTCCCATGACAACATGACTACTTTCCATTGAAAAACAAACCAAAATCTTGATATATCTCGTTATTTCATGGTTGTAGCATTTAGATGTAATTATAAGAAATGGATGCTCCTTAGAGTAGTACCTCACTTATTTTGTTGTACAGGCGTTGGGCTGCTAGTAATGAAACACTTTTTACAAAATGTGCTGCGGTGACTGCTTTCAAGTATACCCCAATAAAATCAAAGGAAAAAAAAAGCATTCAAATCTTCAATAATTAACGCACTGTAAACCTTTACCAATTTCTTAGATCAGATTAAATCAGTTACCTTACATAAATATCAAAACGTTCTTTTGCACATAACTCACCAATGAGATTTTTGTTTCTGGTTCTGAGAACAATTGTTCGTCCAATACTTCAGTTTGTCCTGAGAACAGTTGTCCATCCAGTTCCCCATAGAAAATGTTATCTAAAATAAAACTATAAAATTTGAATACTTCATGTAATAAGAGGACGTAGAGTCAGTGTATTTATTATCTGAGTGTTATTCTCTCCAAAAATAAAGGTTAAAAACAAAATAAAATCATCTTTTAAATATTGCATTTACAGAATTGACAGTTCTTGTTTCAATGATAGTCTAACTTAAGAGAGGGAATACTGCATTTATAATGCTTTAGATTTGTATTGTTTCAACATTTAAGGAATAACTGTAATATTTTTTTTCTGTCTATGAAGAAATAACATAAAAAATTTGGTGCACACTGAATAACGCGTGTAGCGGGTTATTTCACAGTGTGTACCAAATTTTTTATGTTACTTCGAATAGACAGAAAAAATATTACAGACATTTCTTATAATTTAATTTTAAATTCCATTTCAAACCGTAGAAAACCACGAAAAAAACGTTGATGACGCAACGGTCACATGACTTAATTATGTCTATGGGCTCATAACAAAATAACGTAAGCCAATCAGAAGCCGCGTTACATCCAAAATTAAATTATCAGAAAATAACACAATTTCTGTTTCATCTGGATTAAAAGACATAAACAATTTTTTGGACCATTCGTTCAGCTTTTCCAGATCATGGAAGATCTACAAAAATACCACAAACAAAATTAAAGCATGAATAAAAAATAAGCAAACATACATGATTACAGGTGTATAATGACATATTTACCAGGTGTGAGAATCAGGTTCGTGTGAACATCTTGTTCGAGACAGAAGTAGATGGTATTAAATTAAACAAACAACATCTGATACGAACTTTTAATACAGAGTTTAATTAACATGATATTTTGGGTTACCGGTCTATTTGAATTAAAAATCACACTTTCGCTTAACTTTTATTCACCATTTAAAAAAACTGCAAGTGTCTCGTCTACTTTTGCTGTTTATCGCAGACTAACAAAAGTGTGGAGAAGAATCAATAAGAAATATTTCTCACGATACTATCTTTTGATTGTAAGAAGTTTCTGTCCAAATTTGGTAAAAATCTAGGATAGTATGAATCTAATAAATGTTTTATAATTGCAGACTGTATATAAAAAGGAAGATATGGTATGATTGCCAATGAGACACCTATCCACAAAAGACCAAAATGACACAGAAATTAACAACTATAGGTCACCGTACGGCCTTCAACAATGAGCAAAGCCCATACCGCATAGTCAGCGATAAAAGGCCCCGATAAGACAATGTAAAACAATTCAAACGAGAAAATTCACGGCATTATTTATGTAAAAAAATGAACGAAAAACAAATGTAACATATAAACAAACGACAACCACTAAATTTACAGGCTCCTGACTTGGGACAGACACATACATAAATAATGTGGCGGGGTTAAACATGTTAGCGGGATGTATGTTATGTTAACTGGAAGAAAAACTAAGTCCATTTTTAAGTAAAATACGGGGGCAAATAGATTTTTTTTAATTTACTTCTGGATACTATCTTATGAACATAAACAAGCTTCTGTCCAAGTTTCATAAAAATACAGTTTAGTTTAAGAAATTTATTAAAAAATTAAAAACGTTAACCACAGGGTGAATTTTATGTTTTCCTGCAGAAAAATAAAGTCCATTTATAAGTAAAAATAACAGAAAAAAATGGAATTTTATTTTTACAAAATTTACTTCTGGATACTATCGTATGAACAAAAACAAGCTTCTCTCCACGTTTCTTAAAAATCCAGGATAGTGTAAGAAAGTTATAATATTAAAAATTTTAAGACTTTAACTACAGGGTGAATATTTGTGGACGCCGCCGCCGCCGACGCCGACGGAATGTCGGATAGCTATGTTTCGCTTCTTCGACTAAAGTCGAAGGCTCGACAAAAAACAGCTTACCTGTGAAATTAGTAATTAATACCAGGATAAGTAAGACAAATAAACATATCCATGTAAAACATAAAGCAAATTTTCTATCCATAATTGTCATTTTTGGAACTGAATTCTTTACTATTGATATTCCCAAACTTTGCCATCTGCTGACTATCTAATTCAAATTCCACATCATCAATAATATTCACGAGATTAGGAATAAAAAAAAATATACCTTAAGTCTTCATGACAGATAATTTATTATGGTAAAGAAAATGTTTGAACATTTATTTAAGGAGATTATAGAGATACACACACATGTTGTCTCTCTGGAAAAGACGCAAACACTTTTATGTCTAATTAATAAAAGAAATCATTTCATGGCCACTTATGTATAGTTTATATATTGACAGGAAAAATCAATAAATGCAAGATCAGAGATTAACTGAACTTCATACCAATATTTGTTTGTTTCAAAAATTAAAGGCAGTGTCTGCGCGACCCTTTAATTTGTTAAACAAACGAAACACATTAAAATGAGTTTGAAGGTGAATACTTTAAATTTGGTATCAAAAGCTAGAGTATTGTATTCATTGCCGGAAAAAATGGTGAACAGTCATTTCAAGTATTCGGAAATAATCAAAACAGGCAACAAAATCGAAATAGGAATTTTATTTTATTTAAAGATTTCTATTTTAGTTTATAATTTACGTAATATTTGATTTAAAGAGCTAAAATAAAATATTAAAATTGATTGAATGAATGAATGAATACTTTTTTGCAAAACTCATATTTATGCTATAGCAACGAAAAACATATTTACAACATGACAAATGATAAACAGCAAAGATCAATACATATAAATCATTATAAGATAACAAATAACATTAAGTAACAATATGTGATCTGATTGACCACGCAGATTTTATGTAGTTACACATTATTTCAATATGTAAAACAGACATTAATTTAAATAAATAATGTAATTTAGTAATGTTTGACCAAGAACAATAGAATTTATGCAAATATTTAGGGCTATCTATAGGCAGGGCTACTGATAACCAGATGCTCCGCAGGGCGCAGCTTTATACGACCGCAGAGGTTAAACCCTGAACGGTTGGGGCAAGTATGGACACAACATTCAAACTGGATTCAGATCTAAATTTGGATTGTAATTAAATAGTTGACACAGCATAGGTTTCTGACACAAAATGAATGTGGTCTAATGAACTAAAAAAAAAAAATTTGCCTTTGAGCAATTCACTATAGTGTTGATATTAATCCTCTCAAAAAAATGTTTGAAGAAATTTTCTTTTTATTTATGAAATTTGAAATGAGAAAAATTACCCCCTCCCCCCAATTTCTTTTTCACCCCCCCCCCCCCTTTTCCCTTATTCCAAAACTGCTCTCAATTCAAATTCTAATGGAGTTTGCAACAATAACTACTCATTTAAATACATCACAAAATATTAAAATGTAAAAAAGTGCTTGTTATCACTGAATGGTAAATATTGCTTTAATTTATCAGTTGGTAGTAAAAGTGAATAAACATTGTATAGTGTATAAAACAATGATTTAAGTTGATTCAACTACTATTCTGGACAAAGAAAGATAACTCCAATTGAAAATTTCTTGCTATTGCGCAATATTGTGCAATTGGATATTTCTTGCTATTGCGCAATACTGTGCAATTGAAAATAATTGCTATTACACAATACTGTTCAATTGAAAATTTCTTGCTATTGCGGAATACTGTGCAATTAAAAAATTTCTTGCTATTGCACAATATTGTGCAATTAAAGATTTCTTGCTATTGCTGAATACTGTGCAATTGAAAATTTCTTGCTATTGCACAATACTTTTGTATAATAGTTTTGGATCCTTATTTGGTCCAACTTGAAAACTGGGCCCATAAACCCGAGAATTCTTTTTTTTTGTTAAAATCAAACTTAGTTTAATTTTTGATCCTTTGGACTTACATGTAGACCAATTTGAAAACAGGACCAACAATTAAGAATCTACATACAGTTAGATTTGGCATATCAAGGAACCCCAATTATTTTATTTTTGATGAAATCAAACAAAGTTTTATTTTGGACCCTGATTTGCACGAACTTAAAAACTGGGCCAATAATCAAAAATCTAAGTGCATTTTGAGATTCAGTGTCTCAAAGAACCCCAATGATTCAATTTTTGTTAAAATCAAACTAACTAAGTTTAATTTTGGACCCTTTGGATCTTAATGTAGACCAACTTGAAAATGGGACCAAAAATTAGGAATCTACATACACAGTCAGATTCAGCATATCAAAGAATCCCAATTATTCATTTTTTTATTAAATCAAACAAAGTTTAATTGTGTACCCTTTGGGCCCCTTAATCCTAAACTGTTGGGACCAAAACGCCCAAAATCAATCCCAACCTTCCTTTTATGGTCATATCCCTTGTGTTTAAATTTCATAGATTTCTATTTACTTATACTAAAGTTATTGTGCGAAACCAAGAATAATGCTTATTTGGGCCCTTTTTTGCACCTTGTTCCTACACTGTTGGGACCAAAACTTCCAAAATCAATCCCAACCTTCCTTTTGTGGTCATAAACCTTGTGTTAAAATTTCATAGATTTATATTTACTTATACTTAAGTTAGAGTGCAAAAAACAAATGTCTTCGAACAACGACGACGACGCCAACATGATACCAATATATACGACCAAAAACTTTTCAATTTTTGCAGTCGTATAAAAATTCTTAACTTTTTTTGAAGACATCATTGAACCATGAAAATGAGGTCAGGGACATTGAACATGCGACTGTTTTTTATAATCATTTGATTTTTGTTTCTTTCCTGATCATGTACTGATTTTGTGCGAAGGATAGATACCCTATATCCTTTGTTTTTCCAACGTAGTCGGTATAGTTTCGGTTTGTGCCTTTTGAACTTAAGGACGCTTAAATATGGCAACAGAATACGCATGCTTGAAAATCCTTTCTGTGATTGGACAAAATGCTGTCATGGTGGGTGATTTGGTTGTGTTTGAAAAAACGTCTCGTTAAAATTATATCGTGATGGAAAGCAAGTGAAAAACTGTAAATATTTCAACTAGATCTTACAAAGATTTATATTTTTAAAATAATTGTTTCTCCAATAGCTCTTTGCATCCATGACAGAGGTTTAATCGGGACAATTATAAATTTTTAATGTAATCTTTGTTGTACGAACGTACATGACTTTTAGAATGCACCTACGCATGTGAGATTTCCACAGGGTGTTGGTGAATGTAAACAGAAAGATACAAGGACCGTAAATACTGAACTTAAACAGAGAAAATGTTATTTAAATGGTAAATCACTTATTTGAATATAATCGGAATATTCACAAAACAATTTCTCGTTACTTTTAAGACCTGTTAGTGACCTTCTGCTGTTGTTTTTTTCTATGGTCGGGTTGTTGTCTCTTTGATACATTCCTTATTTCCATTCTCAATTTTATTGTAACGTTCTTTTGTTGGTAATTCTTCTTGTTATTTGCACTGGAATTTTTGACAAATAAAATTTTTAGGTGTCGTCACAATATTCTTATATATAATATTATTGCCTAAATATAACCAGACTTAGTAAAGAATTTTGTGTAGTTACATCCAGATGGAGATTTTATTAAAGAGGTCCTGCATCATTAAGTCATTGTGCTTCTGAAGGTTATCGAAATGATAGTTTTTAGACATAATTATACTCAAATTTAAATATGTCGGATATCTTTTTTAAAGATAGTTCTTGTTTTGTTATGTATAGGTCGTATAAAAAGGGTGTAATACTATGATTACACAATAATCGTTTTTCTTTTTATGTCAGGCAATTTGAATTCTTTAATATTTCCTCATCCTGGGAACCTTGTTATTCATTGGCAAAAGCTGTATCTTTTCTGTTGGTGCATAGTTGTCTCATAGGCAATCATATCACATCTTATGTTTATTTTAAAATTATATAGGAATCATGCGATGGTCGTAAATATTATGAATTTGGAAGATGTTCAACTCAACAAGAAAATGTAAAATGTTCTTATAGTTGAGACTTTATATTGGTTTAACTGAATACCAAAGAGCAAAGAGTAATTTCAAAATTAGCAACCAGTGTGTTATAATGCTCAATCTTATTTTTTTCTGCAATGCCATTAAAACTATGAATAAAGTCATATTAACAAGTAAAGGGCATAGCTGGTTTCAAATTTGGCATTAAATCGAAAAGACCATATCATAGGAAACATGTATACTCAGTTACAAATTAATTTGACTTCAACTTCACCAAAAACTACCTTTTAGGCTTTACCAAAAATTTCAACCTGAAGCAGGATAGAAGAATGGACGAATTAACAAATGGACAAACAATCAGACACACAGGCCGAAAAAAATATAAAGGTAACAATAATGTGTCCCAAGTACATGGATGCCCCATCATTTTTTATGTTCAGTGGACTGTGAAAATGGGGGGAAATCTCTAATTTGGCATTAAAATTAGAAAGATCATATCATAGGGAACATGTGTACCTAGTTTCAAATTGATTGGATTTCAACTTCCTCAAAAACTACCTTGACCAAAAACTTCAACCTGAAGCGGGACAGACCCACAGACCAGAAAACATAATGCCCCTCTAGGCCTCTACTATTGTAGGTGGGGCATCAAAACAAATCAAAACAAACATAATTGGTCCAGAAAACCATTCTTTTAAACACTTACACATATGATTTGAACAAAATATTAAATGAAACTGGTTATTTGGTCTGGTAATCAATATCAATTAACTAGACCAAACTAATTTTGACTGGACTTTACCAAATGTGCGGCAAGCTTGGGACTAACTGATGTTCCTTGGTATGGACTGGTTTGAAAGAAAAACAACCAGAATCATTGTTATATAAATCAATATTTTATAGCTCTCAATGCCTACATATATTGTCAATAAATAACATGTAAGTTTTAAGTATGAGTTGTATGATTCATGATTCAGTCTGTAGATTCATGTATTAATTCTAAACAGCTTTATATATACTTCAATACAACAAATATATATTTAATCATTTTTTTTTTAAATATGCTTGTACTAGTACTGAACCAAGTATTGATCAAGTTTCTGCCAAACTGTTGAAGAAGCATGGATTTTTAATTATTTCTAATACATTTCATATGAAGCACTAAAATAACTTGCTGAATCACACAACATTAAGGTAGAAATAAGAAAATCAATTCGGTCTTTGACTGATAATTATATTAACAAGTATCAACATTTTGTTAATCAGAATATGACTGTTAATTTGTACATGTGCGAAACATCTGCCTATATCCTCACAGTAATTATAATGAAGTAATTTAGACTTGAATAAACATAAAACAATTAAAAAATAGAGTTAAAAATAAATCTAAATTGATTTTAACTTATTGTCAATTACTGTATTGAAAATCCACAAAATATGATCAATCGCTATACTAAACAGATAACATTAAAAAAGTATGAATTGTTTTGTTCAATCAAGTGCTGTTAATAACACAAATTGTTCTAGAGTGTTCACAGTCCATAGCACAGGGTAACATCACATATATATAGACCTGAAAAACAGAGAATGGACAAATATCAGTCAATAGCACACGGTAACATCACATATATATAGACCTGAAAACAGAGAATGAACAAATATCAGTCAATAGCACAGGGTAACATTATTTATATACAGACCTAAAAACAGAACAGGGGGTCTCATTGGGGGGTTCTGATCCCTGATCTGTTTTGTCAGATTCCCGTATTTTTTGTCATTTCTCTGGTCCCGATAGACCTTATTTCCCATTTTCACCACACAATAATTTGACTTTCAAGTGTCACACTTACAAAATATCGGCAAACCTGCGTCACACTTAGACCCCAATGAGACCCACAGAACAGGAGCCAGACATTCAGTGTGTTGAATTGTTTCACATTTTGTTATGGTTGGAACTCTTATAGCTCACTATACCATCAGACAATTCAGACGGTATGGGTTTTGCCAATTAATAAAGGATAAACAGTATCCTTTAGTCAACATCATTTGAACTCTGGTGGATAGTTAATCTCATTTGAAATGATACCACATCTCCTTAATTTTATATTGTGACTTCTCTATTGATTGATTATTAATTGATGTTTATTAATAATTGATCACTTCTTCTCATGAGAAATACAAATTCAAAGAAGCTACAAAAGAAATGTTCGCTCATCTTATTAAGTTGATAAAATTCTCCTATGAAATATAATACAAATAGTTTATAGAATTACAGTAATGCTATAATAAAGTTCAATTTTGGTATCTTCTTTTTAAAACAAGACCAAATTCTCTAAAAACAAGAATGTGTCCCAAGTACATGGATGCCCCATCCGCATTATCATTTTCTATAGTTCGTTGAAGCTCTTAAAAAATGGTTAAAAACTCTAATTTGGCTTTTAACTTAGAAAGATCATGTCATTAAGAACATGTATACTAAGTTTCAAGTTGATTGGACTTCAACTTCATCAAAAACTACCTAGACCAAAAACTTAAACCAAAACTTTTAACCGGAAGCGGGACTAACGGACAAACAAACAGACGCACAGACCAGAAAACATAATGCCCATAAATGGGACATAAAAATTCAATTGTTAATTTCAAGTGATAATTCACTAATCCTTACCTCTGCAACATTACAACGAATATCTTTTAACTTATTTTCAGAGCTGAAATATATAATAAATATCATCAAATTATCATTATACATAACGTAAAGTCTTATTAGCTGTTTACATAATATGTAGTAAAGGACATGGTTCCTAAAATTGTAAGTCGACTTGAAATGATTCTTTCTCTTAATGTTAAATTCTTATCTTAGAAGCCAAAATTAAAAATATATATAATCAACAATAAATCTTTAATATCTAATTGAACATCTTTATTTAATCAATTTTTTTCAATAGAATGTCCTCATGGTGGGAAACAAAAACAAATAATGTTTTTTTCTAAAAAGAAAAGAAAAAATGAAATGTCTTCATCTTCTTTCGCAATCCAGTCCTTTCATATAACAACACTTAGATGATGATACAATATAAATGAAATAATAACATGTCTGTTCAGCATTACTTATCATTTTCAAGTCTTCTAAAAGATAACTTTTTAAATATGTTAAATGCAAATATTTATTAATATAACAAAGGTATATACATTTTATAAATGGTTATTTTATAGGTTCAGTCTGGAAAAAGAAACAAACTTTATGAATTTGATCACATGATCAATGTAACCCCTCCATCTTATTTGTGTTCGCTGTCACAGACTTAATTTGTCTATAATCAAGAATCTGCATCTGTTATTTGGTCTTTCAATATCATTCTCAAAGTTATTGAGAAGAATTTAAAACAATTTATAAAAAGATCAATTACTCTCATACGCTAGAAGTGAAATAAGTGAAAAGCCTAAACACAAACTATATTTTGAAGTCAATAATATATTGTATTGTATTAAAATATTGGTCAATTTGGTCAACAGTTCTCTCTTTATCTTTTTTATTTTGTTAGACCATTCTATCATTGTCATCCAGTGGCTCTTTCCACAAAAAGTCTCAATAGTAAAACTACTTGTTAGTATACATAGTATAACTTATGATCATTAGATTTTTAATGAAAAGAGTTGCTAAACCTTAGCTTTTGACTGTTTTTTTAAAGAAACAATGCGTGCTTATTTTAAATCCAAATCCTATGTTTTCAAATATGAAGACCATTACACATGATAGACAACATAAAACAGATATATAGTGATGTCAATTGCCCTTATGGTCAATTTATCTGGGTGCAGAAAAATCAAGAGATGCTGCAAAATAAAATTAAGCTGGTAAATTAAAAAAAATAAATCTGGATGAGATGATCTCCAGTATTCTTTTAGAAATCAGCAACTAAATCGTACAAATAGACAAGTACCTCAACATATTGCTAACATTTTCCATGCTTATGAAAAGAGGTTTATTTTTCTATAACAGAAACATACAAAGAAAGCTACTGTACATATGAACAACAAAAAGCAGATTTATAAAAAAATGTAGTTTCAAAGGAAAAATTGTTTTAACCTACTTTCAACTTCAAATTTTATTTCCATTATATGAAAGACATAGATTTTTAGATGTGAAACTGAGAAAAACATGTCAATGTATCAATAAAAATTGAGCAAAATCTTTTATTATGAAAATTTCAGTTTTTCTTTTTAACCAAGTTTTGTTTTAAGGTCACCTTGTGTTTTACTCTTTAAAATTCAAAGTTACTTATGAAAGTACAACTACCAACTAGTGTAAGAAGTTTGAACTAAATTTGTGGACACTAACAAGATTACCTAACAAACAAAACAAGAATATTGTTTTAATATCTGCTCTCTTGCTTATACACTGCAGTCTTGCCAATTTTCAAGACATTTCTCCTTCAAAACTTTTAGAAAATTCATTTAATTATAACTTTGATTGAGGATTTGGTATTTTTATGGGCATAGTAACATAATATATAATATAATTGTAACAAGAATAAAAATCCTTCAATTAAAATACTGTATTTCGGTGCTTCCAGAACACATTTTGAACTAAGGATTATTAAGTATAGTTTTATGACTGAAAGGCTTTAAGTTATCTGCATGATAGGACCCTACAAAAATAATGTATACTGAAGTTCAAGAGAGCAGACATCCCTATACAATTAAAAAAGAAGTAGAAGATTGGGTGAAAAGTTTAAAGTTTTGTGGGATACTATTTTAGGCAGTCACACTGAAGTGACTTGAAATAAGGCCCAATACTATTTTAGGCCATCACACGGAGAAGTGGAGAAATAAGGCCCAATGCTATTTTAGGCCATCACACTGAGATGTGGAGAAATAGGACCATATTCACATTATCAGCTAACACCAGAGTTATTACTACTGCAAAGAAAGCATCATTCAAACCTTATAAACCATAGGCAACCAGCATGCAAGGATCTGTAAAAAGCAGTACTCTTTTATATACAAACACTTTAATACATTAAAAGATGGCATAGTTTGGTTTAGTGAAGCTTGATCCAGAATTGGCCTATTTGATGACATGACCAATACTTTGACAGTATGGCCATCTTTAACATCATTCAAAGAAAACTTTAAAGAAGGTTGGAAGTCAATCTATTTTGTTCAAATTGTTAAAATACACTTAAACCTTAAGACTTGTAGTCATTGTTTTTAAATGTACATTGGAGTTAACCCTGATTATTTTTAAATGTGCATTGTAAGTGAGGCTAAGATAATGGGAATTTAAATGCCTATGATTTTTCCACAAAGGTAATTTCATACATATTTTTTTGTTTACTTACTACTTTTAATTGTTTAAAAACATCCAAACTGATGATATGTTCTTTATTCTTTAAAAAAAAATTATAAAATTAGTTGAACTATTTTCAAAGAAATACTGACATACAGTACAACTCGGCATTTTTTTTATTACCTGAAAATATTAAATCAATTCAATATTCTTTATTTACTATTTTACAAAAAGGTCTAGTAGATTTATGTAAATTCAAACTAGTTTTCTTGTTTCTTTTATATTTTTTTATTAACTTTCAGTTCTTTCACGTTCCTTAACAAGTTATACCTCATAAACTGAAATAACCAATTTTACTAAATAATAAAATTCTAGCACACTAGATAAATTAGCTTCTATTTGTTGAAAGCCTACTTAAAAGAGGTATAGCTATTTCTACTTTACACTACTTATATTACTATCAAAAAATAGAGTATGCTCAGAAATCACAATTTCTAAATTTATTTTATCAATTTGATATTTAGCATCAAAATAATGAAATATTGATATTTTTCTAACTTTTTTCTGTCAATGCCAAAATAACATAGAATTATTTCTTTTTCTGCTTCTGACATAGCAATAAATTATAAAATGTATCTTTAAACTTTTACTTAAGTACAATAGCCTCCAGACTCGTGCAAAATATCTCAAGCATGCAGTTCAGTTAAAATATAATAAATTGTGCCTCAGTTGTTCCAAAAGAAATGATTAAATACCTTTAAATAGTTTTAGAGATTACCATTAATTTTTTATATATCATCAAAAGAGGATTATAACAATTGTGAAATAAACGGATGAATATCAGAGGTTAATAATTTCTTTAGGAACAGCTAAAGTGCAGTTGGTGACAGTAAAACCCTGTTCATATTGTTAATATCAGTGTAGCTATCTTTTAGTTTACATAATTTGCAATAAAATTTGAACAAAAGTACATCAACAAAAAAAACATATTTTCATTTCAATTCTAGATTTTATAATTTAGATAATCTAAGTTTGAACACTGATAGTAGCAGTTACATGAACAGAATTATTATGCTATGTGAACTATGATCTCTAAACCATACATTAAAATAACATATTCTACTTTAGGTTTATGTAGAGTAGGTATAAAACTAGCTACAGTGAGGTTAGTAGATTATCTCCCCTTGACAAGAATAAGTCTTGGGTAGTGAGAAAAATAAACTGGGGTTTACATTCCATCAATCAGATACTGTATAACTTTAGACAACTCATTCTTAAATGCATAATATTCTGCTTTTGATCAATTTAGAACACTGTAATTGCTTAATTTACATATATGCAATTACAGATGCTGCCAAAATTTGAAATGATGTAAAATTCAAAGTTTTGCACACATAAAAATATAGGGGCAAAAAATGTCAAAATGCAAAAATTCTGCAGATTACTTTTAACTTTAATGAATACAATGATATACATTTATTCATTTAATTAAACTTCAATCAATAGGACTAATATTATACAACAAGAATGGCATGTATCTAGTTATCCAGTCAAGTTTTACAAATGTACACTTACCAATTATGCTTTACAATGGACTGAGAATGAAACAGGACCCAAAAATGGGAAATCAGTTATACGGTTTTGGGATTAATTGTCTAACAGAAATCACCTTTACTTCAATCTTTCAAATCCACATTTTCATCAATAAAATTATACACAAAATTTCATATCTGTTTTGTATGTCGTAATAATCTGACTTTTTTCATCAAATTTTGGTCAAGATGAATAATTAAGATTTTGAAGTATCAAGAGATACAACTAAAGTAATTTAAAGAAAATTGAAGAAAGAAAGAAACTGGAAAAGCCGACTTCTATTTTGACAATATTCTACAGTGACATTTAAAATGATTGATAATGATGAAGTATGTCAAGCTTCTTCAGCTGTTAATGTGGTATAGAAACAATGTCAATCACTAATCATAAAGAGGGGGGAGGTTCCTAAACAGAAATTAAAACAAAGGCAAAGATATTGTACAGCTTTTCATCATGATAAAATAAAACTTCCATGTATTTACAGTAAATTGATGATGTCAGAATTTTTAGAATACAACTTATAAATATTAAACTGGAACTAAAACTAATGAAAACCAATAGATTTTTTTAAATTTTCTGAATATATAATTATTTGAATAATTGTACAACAGATATACACTCGATTCAGTATTAGATAATATATATATTTATTTGATAATTTAAGGTGGGTGGCCTTTCTAAAAAGATCCCTTTTAAACAAATAGCTTTTTGATGAAGTGTTCCAGATATAGATTAATCCAGGAATGATCTAAAAGTCTTTATTATATACATGTGCACTTTTGTTGATTTTATTATTCTATCATATTGAGAGTTAAACAATTTTTTATTTGTTTATTTTCAGTTCTAGTCCTACATATCCAAGTTGTATATTTCATTTTACTTAAAATCTATGACATTATCTATGTACTGCTCCCTAATCTTATATGGAATGCTTTAAATGAACTATAAACAAAAACAAAAACTGACAAAATTACTGAATATTTCATATTATTTCTTCTTTAAAGCTTAATGGATTGAGAAGCATAAAATTAGCTAGGTTTCACTCAATACTATTTTCAATATCAAATATTCACAATGAAAAAGAGGGGCACACATTTAAGCTATCAATAAACCCACCATCTAAAGCTTCAACAGCATAGTACTGTACATCAATATCTGCATCGGCTTTCAATTTGTCTAAAGCTGGCTTCACTTGCTGTTGTACAAGTCTATGGAAAACAAAACAAAATACTTGTACAATTTTAAATATGGAAATTTATTTTTTTAGTTTAAACAGTATTTATTAATGCAACATTACAAGATAAAATATTACAATGTAACATAAAGTTCAAATATAGAATTCGGAAACAAGTTTGGAATAACTTTAACTTATACAAATCTGTCTCCCCAATTTAATTGTTTCAGAACATCAATTAAAATTTGTTGACTTGTGAAAATATTGTATTACAACAATTATATATTTTGCTGTACAAGAATGGTTGTGTATTAAGGGAGCTGGCTTGTCATGTTTTGGTATTTTTATCAGATTTTCGGAATCCTCTAGTTTTGTCCATTTGAATGCATTAACAAATTTTGCCTGGTGACCCCCATTTTTCTTTTTATAATTCTTTTCCATGTATAATGATAAGCTGTCTGTTAAAATCTTTTAAAATTTTAATTACTTTTTAATAGTTTTTGAGGACCACAACTTATCAATGATAAAGCTATGAAAAGTCAAGAGAGAACATTTTCCCGTCAAAATTTCAATGGCTAATATATCGAAAACCAGCACAGTGACCTATAAATTTTTTTGCTCTTTGCATTCCTTAATTAATCCCCTATCAATATAAACAAGTTTTTTGAAAAGTTAATTACAAATTTACATTGAAACTGAGAAGCGAACTCCCTTAAACATCAAATCTATGCATTTTAAGGGTGAAGGTTGATACCTTTTAAAACTTTCAACTAGCTGAATTTGTTTGTACCTGTTCTAAGTCAGGAACCTGGTTGTTTGTTGATGTGGTTCATAATACTTTTTAATAGTTTTTGAGGACCACAACTTATCAATGATAAAGCTATGAAAAGTCAAGAGAGAACATTTTCCCGTCAAAATTTCAATGGCTAATATATCGAAAACCAGCACAGTGACCTATAAATTTTTTTGCTCTTTGCATTCCTTAATTAATCCCCTATCAATATAAACAAGTTTTTTGAAAAGTTAATTACAAATTTACATTGAAACTGAGAAGCGAACTCCCTTAAACATCAAATCTATGCATTTTAAGGGTGAAGGTTGATACCTTTTAAAACTTTCACCTAGCTGAATTTGTTTGTACCTGTTCTAAGTCAGGAACCTGGTTGTTTGTTGATGTGGTTCATATGCGATTCTAGTTCCGCACTTTTTATAGATTAGACAGTTGGTTTTCCTGTTTAATTGGTTTTACACTAGTTATTTTTCACTGTCACTGACTATGAGTATAATAGACCATACATTTGTAGTATTACTTACGACTGCTCAAAGATGGGACCTAATCTCTGTAGTGTTTTGGCAACATTAAATCTAACATTGGCAACATTATCACCTGCCATTCCTAAGATGGTGGGTAACATAAGTTTTATTGTCATTTCTGGTCCTACAGCTTCTGCCAGTAACTACACAATAAAAATAAGATAAGACACTGATGACAAAGTTCAAAAAGCAATGATGGTGGAATACCAGTATGTTTTTATACAACAGTTAGTCAGAATTATGAAGAAGACAAGGCAAACTCAAACTATCAACAGAATACAAACCTCCCTGCAATACTATTATGACTTATGCAATTTATATGGGTAAATTTGCTTATCTCCCCTTTAACATGCAAAGCAATGTCAAATTGTATAATACTGTATGCACATCATCAGGTAACAATTTAAAACAGTTTTATAAATATCTGCTGTTGTGCATAAAAAGCACATGGAAGGACAGACACTTGGAATGTTGACTTACAGTTTTTTCTTTGACTTAAACCCAGCAGTTCTTTCAATTCTTACAATAACATTTATATAGATAAGAGCATAATTCATTCCATGTTCAAAGTCATGACTTCTGATCATGTGACAAGTTACATTTTTACTAAAGTCATGTGACATTGTAAATTTATACTCAAGTGATGTGACTTACGTTTATACAGAAAAGACATGTCATTCTGTGTAAGTAGTTCTGATCATGTGACATCTGTAATACTTTTGGTATAACTGTTTGCTGTGCCCAGTCTACTCCAAACTTTTCTACCAGTTTCTTTAAATTTAATGTAGCTGCATCTCTTATTGCAAAAACTGAAAAAGCATCAAATTAACAAACTTGATCCAAATGAAAATAATCATATATGCTATTGTTTACATCGTTATACATGAATGATTTATCTCAGAGTAGGAAAACATCTATGGTACAATATAGCCTTTTTTTAAACTGATCTTCTGTATGATAATTTTCCATTACAAGATGGTTTTTCTCAGTAAGGTCAAGCAAGAATGTGAAAATGTCATAAGCCTGACATCATTAACGTTGCTTAGAAAATACTAATAAACAGATTATCGATAATCTGTTTAAAATTTAAATTGTCTTATAACTTTACATTATGAACTTTTAGTTTATTAACAACTAGTATATCTACATACCATGATCAACCAACCATGTCATACACAGTGAATTAAGTTTCTCATCAAAGAATTCTACTCCCTGAAAAATTCAATAAAGTTTCCTTAATTTTCTAATAATTGGTAAAAAGCATGGATAATCATCTAAAATAATAAATAAATTACACTAAAACTTATAAATACACAATGTAGTGTAAATTCAGTTCAATACCAGAAGGGGCATCAAATAATCATTTCTATTTCATTCTTATACTTCTTAGAATTTATACAACATTAAAACATAGGTAATTTTTTTCATAATATATATCTACATTTGAATAAGAGATCTCTAAATGTTGCCTTAATAAGCTTCTGCTGTAATTCATATTAGTTATATAGCATCAGAATCTTTCTTTTTGTTTTGTCTGCTAAAAAATATAAAGTCACCCACCACTATAACTTATCCGGATTACATGTATATTGAAACTTACCAACTGTCCAGCTAACAATGGCATGTATTCAATGATAGCTAAAACTTACCAACTGTCCAGCTAACAATGGCATGTATTCAATGATAGCTAAAACTTACCAACTGTCCAGCTAACAATGGCATGTATTCAATGATAGCTAATCGTAACTTACCAACTGTCCAGCTAACAATGGCATGTATTCAATGATAGCTAAAACTTACCAACTGTCAAGCTAACAATGGCATGTATTCAATGATAGCTAGCCTAATCGTAACTTACCAACTGTCCAGCTAACAATGGCATGTATTCAATGATAGCTAAAACTTACCAACTGTCCAGCTAACAATAGCATGTATTCAATGATAGCTTAAACTTACCAACTGTCCAGCTAACAATGGCATGTATTCAATGATAGCTAATCGTAACTTACCAACTGTCCAGCTAACAATGGCATGTATTCAATGATAGCTAAAACTTACCAACTGTCCAGCTAACAATGGCATGTATTCAATGATAGCTAATCGTACTCTCCACTTGGTATCCTCTGCTAGTTCTACAATGGCTGGTAATAAACTCTGGGATAACTGTTTGATACCAATCACCTGAGGCAAAGGGAGGTAATGGATTAGAAAATAAGAAAATAGACATGGCATCTCATACAGAGACTTTTTGACACAGTGTCAATCTTTACAAGGGAGATAACTCAATCAGATAATAAAGGGCTGCGCTTAGGCGCATGCTACGCCCGTTGCTCTTTTAACTTGTCTTTTATGCTTTAAATGAATTTATATGATCAACTAGAAATAGTGTGAGCCCTGTCAAATACCCCCCCCCCCCCCAAATAATTAATAAAAATGCACAAAAAAATTGGCACTATTAAGGCTACCTCAAATTTAACTAAGTTTGTTTTCTTAATTTTTCATCCATACATAAAATTTTGTGAAAGTGTTAGTTATTGTCCCAAAATTGGAAAAATCCCCCCTTTTTTAAGCATAAAAATTCATAACACAGAAATGTAAAATCTGAAATATATAAAAATTGAAAGGGAGCTTACATTAATAGATATAAACCATCACCAAAGTTTCATGGACATTGGTGAAAGCCTTTTTAAGTTATTGTCCGAAGTGTTAAAAATCACCCTTTTTTTTATGAAGAAAGCCCCATAAATCCAAAACTTAAAATCTGAAATTTATAAAAATAGAAAGGGAGCTTACGTCAATAGATATAAACAATTCACCAAAGTTTCATGGACATTGGTGAAAGCCTTTTTGAGTAATTGTCCAAAGTGTTAAAAATCCCCCTTTATTTATGAATAAAGCCCCATAAATCCAAAACTTAAAATTTGAAATAAAAAAAAAACGAAAGGGAGCTTACGTCAATAGATATAAACAATTCAACAAAGTTTCATGGACATTGGTGAAAGCCTTTTTGAGTTATTGTCCGAAGTGTTGAAAATTCCCCCTTTTTTTATGAATAAAGCCCCATAAATCCAAAACTTCAAATCTGAATACTGTAGACATTTTACATTTTCAGTGGATTTATTTGTAAATTCAAGAAAATATATTTCTCTATAATTAACCTGGACAATTTTGAAAACAAAATAAAAGACTGAAATGAAATGAAGTTTTTCCCTTTATGTCTAATATGCTATAGTCATAAAACATATTCCATTCGAAAGCTCATGTTATATAATATGCTGTTCATGAAAAATATTCATTATACTAGTGCAATAAACCTGTATTATAAATATATTTAATTTGATAATTGTGAATAAAACAGATTACTACTAAGCTGTCGTCATATTTTATAATCCTACCTCATTTACACAGTCCAAGTTTGAGATGATGTTTAATCTGACTTCAGGACATTCGTCTTTCAACTGTGTCAGGAACAATGGCAATAAATGTTCTATCGTGCTGTGAATAAACAATGTTTTCTCAATTACAACAATATAAATATTTTTATGTGAATGGTAAGGATTTCATTAGTTTCTTGAAGACCTAGTTTAAGTTTGCATTCTAGCTGATCTTAAATTTCTTAAAATTCAAGATGTGACATTTTCAATTATACAATAATCAGAAATCTAACAAATATGAAATCAGTATACATTCATTAATTGGTATATTGGTATTGGTATTGATATAATTTGATATCTGAAAATAGTTCTAGTTTGCAATATGGTTCCAGTTTATTTTAAAACATTTTACACAAAGAGTTTTATCTTGTTGAATATTAAAAGGTTATATGTCCACTTACTTGTCCTTTCCAAGAATTGGTGACAGCCCCATGATGACTGATGCTAATGCTGACTTGACATGTTGGTTGGCATCAGATACCAGATCTTTGACACAAGGTAAAATGTTTGTCATAATCACAGATTCTCTGATATCAGGAGACAGGTTGGAACAAAATTCTACAAACAAAATATATCAATTACAAACCAAAGTGAACCAACGCCTGGTGAGTCTGTAGTACGGTAGAGTTCATAAAGTGGATACCTCGCCGTGTATGCAGGGTAGTTATGATAAAAAACATAAAATGTAGAGAGTCTTATAACAACAACACTTTAGGGACTGCTGCAGAAATTTAAATTTCTGCAGCAGTCCCTAAAGTGTTGTTATTATAAGACTCTCTACAAAGAAAATATATAAATTTAAATTTCTGCAGCAGTCCCTAAAGTGTTGTTATTATAAGACTCTCTACAAAGAAAATATATGTTTAAATTTCAATTTAAAGGCAGTCTATATACATGGATACTGTTGTTCAAAGTTCACATATTTTAGATTTTCTCTTCACCCTTCTCACGAAAAGATATTTTACAGCAAATAGCAAACATCACTTCTGACCAATTATTTACAGAAGACAGGTAACTAATAAAAGAATTCAAATTAATGCATTTTTTTTTGTTGCTCTGGTCAACAATGTTGGTGTATGATGTCTGTGGAGTGAAAGTACAGACTTTATGAAATATAGGTTTAAATTCACTTAGAAATCATGATATTTTTTTAACAAACTTCTTTTTCATTAATTTATCATTATTCCATCAATTCTATTTTGAATTAAGAAGTAAAATACAACTTCCAAAAAAAGTTAAGATGAAGATTATTTATCTTACCTTTGACCTTGTGAGAAGATGCAGCTCTGACCTCTGCCTCACAATCCTTTAGTAAACCCTGGAAAGCTGGCACTAAGTCTGTCTTTGTGATTTCTGGACCAACAGCCTTTTGTAGCTGCAATTTATATTCAAATTATATTCAAATTTAAATTTAAATTCTTACAATAGAATTATTATAAAAAGATAAATGAATGTTAAAGATACAGTTTGGATATATTATTTTTTTTTATTGTAGTATTCTCAATAGTATATGTATATAGAGACAAGTATTTTTTTAATGATTTTTTCAATATCTAATCTTTTGCTTTTATTAATAGTTCACATTATGACTAATTAAGTGTGAAATACCAGTAACATTTGTAAATAGATAAATATAATGACCCAGGTATGCCCCAGGTAAACAGCTCACTCAGTCACATAGTTTATCAGCCATAATTTTCCTAACCCATGGTTCAATGTACAAAATGATGTATAACTGATATATAATGTTAAAGGACATTACTATTGTATAATTGAACATGATGAAGAAATCTTTTTTCGAAAGTGCTAACATTTGAACAACAATAGAGGGCTGGTCCATTTTTGTTCTTACCACTAAATGATAGTGCTAATCATAGACCAATCTTATCTTTTTAGACTGATGTTTAACATTTAAGCATATCGTTGGTTGTAATTTGAATTTAGTAATTATGTACCTCTGTGAATTTATCTGCTACCATATATCTGACCCTCCATGACTTATCTTCTGCAGCTTGTCTAAGAGTGGGCATAACAAACTGTTCCGTATCTTCTGCTTGTAATAGGGATGCTATACTGACACAAGCTTCTACAGCCAAAAGTCTGACAGAGTCCTATAATATTGCACAGATATCATTATAACTATCAACAATAATAATGTAACTTATGATGTTGAATAATGTTTTTTTTTAATTTAAGTTCATGTAAATGTTTTGAAGTGTATATGATATGTATGTAAGGTTACATCTATTAAGGCATACAACTAGTACACAATTTTGTTCAGGTTGTTGTCTCTTTGACACATTCCCCATTTACATTCTCAAGTTTAATAGTTTTTACTACAAATATCTAAGCAGTGCCCAAATTGATTTAATAGAAAATACAATTGGATTACCATGACAATTCAATATAACAACATGGCATGTCAAACAGACACCATGATCCCTCACACAGGTCACACTATACTATTTATTAACTGTTAACATGGTAAATACAATAATCTATATAAATGGTGTACCTGTTCATCCTGAGCTAGAGCAGTAAACAGTGGGATTAGATCTGACTTGAGTATATCTAGTTCGACAGCTTTAGCAAACTCTCCAAGTTTACCAGCAGCAGCTCTCCTAGCCATAGGGGTATCATCACCACATAAGTTTCTGAAGTGTCTGTAATAGGAAATGTTCTAATAAGTGTGCAATATAAAATTTATACATTTCCATTTCTGATCTCTTTAAGGATGATTTATTGTACACTGAATATTATCATTTTTAAGTTTTGTCACTACAAACATTATTCAAATTGATTTAGATTTCATTTATTTTGTTGTTGAATTATACTTTTTATGAAATATATTTTGAAATTTTCTCTTTAAATATGACCAACAAAAATTGAACCACCTCCTTTCTCTAGTAAAGATTTCCATGAAAGGTTTCTGTAGTCCTGGTTTGTACCAATACAGGTTAATTACTTCCCTTTAATCAAACCGACCTTAATTCCGCCTTCATCAATTAGAGTTATACTTACTGTCTTAGCTCTGCCTTTACTGAGTTTGACACTCTTGGATAACAGACTGAGAAGAGACCACAGGCTGATGTTCTGGATGTAAACCAATCACCTGCAACAGATACACATGATATAGACATGAGGAATCATTGATGTAGTGTTAAACACTAATAATCAATTAACATTTGTTTCATAAAACAAGGAAGATGTGTTGCAATATCATCATTGAGAAAAGAACTATTGGTTTTCCTGTTTGAATGGTTTTACACTAGTAATTTTGGGGCCCTTTATAGCTTGTTCGGTGTGAGCCAAGGCTCCTTGTTGAAGGCTGTACATTGACATATAATGGTTTACTTTTTTTAAATTGTTATTTGGATGGAGAGTTGTCTCACTGGCACACACACCACATCTTCCTATATCTATCAATTATAGTACATTCCAACATAATGTCTATGATTTCTTTGCTTTTTTATTTCTTCTAAAACCAATCAGGCAGTGCTACATGAGGATCTACTTGTAAGAAAGTAATCTCTTATAATTGTTATTTTAACTTTTTGATAATCACAAGACATAAACGATACAATCTTTCATTTTCTGTATACATACAACACTGTTCAGTACTTGTCAGATTGTTTCACAAAGTTGAGTCAAAGAGACTATATCATCTCTTCAGCATCATATAGTAATACATAAAACCTACCTCCAGATAATCTTTTTACAAGAGGAACAAAATGGTTCTCTAGATCAGCAGGACTGTGTAGTGCTGCAATAGTCCTAAGAGATTCTACTGCCTTGTCACGTACAACTGTTTCTTCTACAGTGGCCAAACTCTCTAGAGGGGGCTGTAATACAACATATAGTTCTACAATATTGTGAATTCATTTTGTATGGCAGGAAATCTATTTTAATGGAGTTCATGGGTTAAGACAAACTTATAATTTAAATGTTAAATGAAGTACACATTTTCTAAATGCTTAAGCTAGCTTGTATGTAGACTTTGGCAAAACCATGATAAATACAGATTTTCCTCATTCCACAAAAATATGTTCTGGTAACCACAGTATTATAGTAACAAATAAGTAAATGTAAGAATATGTGTTTTTGATAAAGTATACTACTTTTAATAAAATGTAAAGCTTTACAATATCAGCGTTGCATCAGGCATGTCAGGGTTGGAAGAAATGCTTACTATTACCATGATTAGGTCAAAAGAAATGGTCCGAGAACACAATTAATTCGTAGTGGATTTCTTTTAGAACATAAATGAAAATTAAAAAAATCCCACCTGCGCTTTCTCAAAGAAACTTTTACAGTGTGTTGTACTACTTTTGGGACAAATTATATCAAATTTATAGAAAACTTCATCGCCTCTAACTCAAAATATGGACAATTTTATGTTTAGGGCGTCTTGAAATCTTTTGACAGCTTCCGAAATGCTCATTTTCAACCTTTTTCAGCTGGACCAAATCACTACTTTCCTTTAAAATTCTGGACCCACATTTTTTACAGTGTAATTTCATCCCCCTACTTGCAATTTGAGGCATTGAACATGGAGAAATAAATTTGGAAGGGGTATAAAAATTAATGGCAAGTAACCCACTGTCAACACTAGGGACTATATTTGTGAACAACGAAAATCAAGGGACGACAATGATGGTCTCGGACCAAATAGTTACATCTTTCAAGGGTCAATTTTGAGAATTTTCAGAAATACATGTATGCTAGATGTATATATATGTCTGAGGATTTTCTAACTGTAATAACCTGCCTCAGAACCTTTAACGAAAACATCACTCTTTTTTTTTTAATATATTTAATTGAACTTTCAACAGCTTACATGGTAAATACTTTTAACATTAACCCTTTTTAATAATAATTATTTCAGTCAGCAACATAAAAGTCATTGAAACTCTAAAATCAGCTTACCAACAAACAATGTACATATTCTGGGCCTCCAACAAGGGGAGTTAACTGGCCCAATTGCTCTGCGAGTGCCAATAATACTTCATCTTCATCATAGATTGTGTCTGTAAATGATATGTTAAATATTAAATATCAACCTATAAATCATAGTTAAAATATTCAAGTACTGTGGATTCATTATTATTCGTTGGATACCAATTTTCGTGGGTTTCGTGAGTACAGGTGAACCACAAATTCATATGTTCAACGAATTACAAATTTTCAAAATTATAAACCTGTATCAATTGCCAATTGAAATATTGCATATAAAATATTAAATATATATCATGTATATAATCTATTCTAGATCTCTATACATGTATCTATATTGTATATGCCATGTCTTTGATCTAATTTTTTTTAATGTTTTATAGTATGATGGTACATAGCTTTAACATGTAAATTTAACACTATGCTATTTAAAAAAAACACATGTTAAATACATATGCTTTGAAAAGGTGTTTTTTTAATTGACAAATATAGGAGCTGGTAAAGTTACCTATCATGCCTATGAAGATTTTACTAATAACAGATTTGTTTCTCAAATAAGACAAATGCATAACTGCCGTTTGTTTGACTTAACTTCCACCATTCATTTCATAAAATTCACGAAATTTGCAAAAATGCTCATTTCCTTCAGTAGCGATTGTCATGTTTTTCAACGTACCTGTTAAAAAAGGAATAAGTTCACTTCTTGTTTTCTCAACGCCAAGTGCCAATGCTATTGTCGACAGCTTTTTAATACTAACAAGGCGTATCTACAAAATAGAAAATGTGTCATTAGTATCATATTTTATTTGGCAATCGCCAATGGCAGTCAGCAGGGTTAAAGAACATCAGTTGTTCAACCTGTCAGTCAAATGCATTTTGTTTAAATATACTTTTTCACTTTTTTTGTCTTTTCAAAAATGTTGTTTGTGCTGTATTTAGACCCTTCTACAACGAAATTTGTGTTTATACATGCACATGTATAAAAATTGTGGTTTTTATCCAATGCAATCGTAGGTTTGAACGTAGATTTCAAAAATATATATGTCTCTTCAGTGATGTTAGGGATCAAAACGGTATTTGGAAGGCCATATAATTTACCATCAATTTCAGATACTCTTCAATTTTAAGAGTCAATATAGGATGAACAGATCATATAAATCAGAGGGAAAATACACAGCGAAGATGAAAAAGACTATAAAAGTATAAATATCAACAGTTAGCACATTATTAATGTTCATGAACAATTAAATAAAGAACACAAACAAAAATTAGGTTGCATATTAAAAGAAATACAAGACTTGAAGTTAAACAGATGTTCTCAATAAATAACAATCATTAATATACTTTATGGTGATTTTTATAATGACTACTAGACTGCAACTTAAAAGTGCAGTCAAATGCTTCAGTGTTATGACTGCAATTTAACAAAGTTGAAATTAAGATTTTTATTAATATTTTTTTAGAAAGGTATCCCTCAATGATGTCTAGCATGGACAGATTGAGAAGAAATGGTATTCATCCTCAATTTCTTGTCTGTTAAAGGATAAGCAAATGTGTTTACTTCTTTCAATATTGATATAACACCCTCTTCCAACTGCTAGGGAATGGGCACTTACAATAGTTTATATTTACTGAAATATGATCTGTCAGTTTTGAGTTTACATACAAATATCAATATATGGGGACCTTTTTCTAATTCTATTATGCCTCGTTCACACATACGTTTAATTTGAATAGAATTCGAATCGAATTATCTAATCCTGTTCACACACTCTTCTTTTTAATTCAATAGACCACTTTCGAGTTCATCCGTCACCGGCAAAAACTCGTCAATTATGCACGCCTTTATGACGTCATTTACCAGATAGAGGGGGTAGCCTGTATCCCTGCACTATTTATGTTCATCAAGCATCTTAGTGATCGTCTTTGTGCAGGATAAACTAGAAATAATGGTTGCTCTGTAGGTACTTACTGACCTAATTCCCTAATGACAGCAGTGTTGATTGTCAATTTTGAGAATTCAATTTGCGGAATAATTTGAACAATATAGAATTAATAGTTTTCCAACCACTCGCTCAACATTAGAAGGGAAGTGACGACGCCCCTGAACGCACAAATGACGGTGATAAAGGCGCGTATAATTGACGATTTTTTTTCCGGTGACAGATGAACTGGAAAGTGGTCTATTGGCTAATTCGAATTAACCAATTCGCATTAGAATTACGCTTTTGTTAATACGAATTAAAAGTTAACGTCGTTTGGACAGTAAAGCAAATTTGACACGTATTGCAATTCGAGTTAGAATTGACGTTAGGACGTAACACGTTTCAAATGTGAATTAAACTAATTCCAATTAGTAAATGTGAATCGAAATTCGAATAACGTGTGAACTCAGCATAAGTTTTACACAAATTTTTGTTTCAAAATCCTCTCCCCTCCACCCATTCTGTAAAATAGCCAGAAATAGTATTTTCAAATACATGCACATATTTGGAAAATGCACAAACCTACAACATGTACAAGACTAGGACAGTATAAAAATATTCTTTTAAATTGATTTCAGGTTTAAATTCTGGATTAAGAAAGACATTTAACAAATACCTCATTGCTTCTTGAGCCAAATTATGAGTATAATTTCTGGAAAACATATAACTGTATTTTATTTCTGACCTATGACTGTGAAAAGAAATGTAAATACTTTCACAAATAAAACATAGAGAGCTAATTGTTTTCGGTTATATGCAAAATAAAAAATTAAACGGGGGACTACCTGCACATCTTCATTTCTTAATTCATCTATCAGAACAGCAATTGGGTAGAGAGAGTCGTCAGTTGAATCAACGCCGGCCATTTTGCCTAAAAAAGAATTTTATTTACTGGTTCCTGTAGGAAACCAGGTTACATACTACTATTCTAGCTTATTAATGATGAGGAAAACCAGTTCTATAAAATAACAAATTATAAATTGTAGGAAGTTGTAAATTATAAATATTTAGTTAATTATGATTTTATTAGGAAAATTGAAATATTCATCTATTTTTTTTTTATCAAAATGTATACTTTTAATAACATTTAAATTCTGCATCTGTAGGGCGTTTGAAAAAAAAGATAAAGTCAAATACCTACTAGTTATAGTAAAAATAGTAGAGTCAAACGATCAATAAAACTCCTGAGACCATCTGATAAAAAGAGGGGACACGTTTTAATAAAACATACCTTGTTCTGCCGAAATGACCAGAGTGTACAGAAATGAAAATAAATTTGCATGTGGGGTAAACAAGACAGCCTTACAAGAGATGAAAACGTTTAATCCACCAGGAAAACATCCTACTGTAAAATAAACACAAACTTAACGGCATTAAATATGAATGATCTTTCTAGTCTATGGATGTTTAAAATGTATGCAATGGTGTAAAATAATTAAAAAACGGTTAATTGGTTGTATTTTTTTTATTGGCTTATACGACTGAGATTATTTACTCTCATGCCATGGCTCTGCGGGAGATTATTATTTTTGAAAACCGTCACCCTCTCATGCAGACTTATCAAAAACTACAGTTTAAAGGACACTGAGTTCATTGAATTTACAGCAGTGATTTACAAGACACTACGTAAGTTCTATGTTTTAGTTCTAGAACTTTTCCCCTGACTGTCAAATAAAAGATACATCTGTTCATATCTAGCTTCAGTAATGTTGAAAATTGAATAATCATTAATGGTAGAACTGTTCAATTTAGTACGCCAGACGCACGTTTCGTCTACATAAGACTCATCAGTGACGCTCATATCAAAATATTTATAAAGCCAAGCAAGTACAAAGTTGAAGAGCATTGAGGATCCGTCAAAATTCCAAAAAGTTGTGCCAAATACGGCCAAAAAACATTCATAGCTGAGAGGGTGATAGAGCAGGTTATTAAGTACTATACAGGGGCGTTTCTATGACGTTTGAAAGAGCGGGCGTATAATACAATCTTTAGCCTCACTCCGCTCGATATTTTTTTTTACCTATATTTGGCTAAAAAACATCAAATAATTGTAAAATGAACTAATGTAACGGTTCCTGACTTGGAGCATGTATATTTTATAGTTTAAGTGTCAGAGTTGGTATTTTTTATTCCGCCGAGTTCTCTCTGTTAATTGTCTATGGTATATTAAAATGATTGGCTGAATTCCAACAGCACTGAGTAGACCAATAACGAGAAATTACATATTCTTAGGTATAAGGCGTTATACTTTACATAATTTTCAATAGTCCTAGGCCAGGATTTTATGAACGGGAGGCGTAATTCCGGTTGCCAAGGTATTATAGGGTCCATGAGGAAGGTCAAAAGCTTCCGAATTTCAACAATTTAACATTAAATTATGAAGTATTATAACGGACCCCATGATAGAAAATAGTCTGCCTGTCTCGGTCCGTTTCTGTGTGTGTTACATTTATAGTGTTATCTCGTTGTTCTCCTCTTATATTTAATGCGTTTCCCTCGGTTTTAGTTTGTTTAATACCCCGATTTTGTTTTTTGTCCATGGATTTATGAGTTTTGATTAGCGGTATACTACTGTTGCCTTTATTCAATCATTCAAATTATATTTTGATAAACATGTGGATATCAAATCTTTGGAAGAAGTTGTAAATTCATGAATGAAATGGGCATGAACAATTAAAAATAAATCTTTAACGATTGCTATTTCTGAACTTTTGATATATACCCATTTTGTTAAAATATACCTTTTGACTGTTTTATTCTTTTGGATAATGTTGTTTGTGCTGTATTTAGACCCCATTATCAAGAAATTTGTTTTTTGTTTGCATATGTATGCAAATTGTGGTTTTTACCCAACGCAATTGTTGTAAATGTGTGTTTTGGTCATTTCCAAGTAAAAGAATATTGTTATCTATTATAATAAGAGAGTTTACATAAGTTGACAGAAGTTATTTCTAGTGTTTAGTATATCGAATGAGTAATTAACGTACGTTTTACTTTATGTTATTAGCTGTATCGATTACGTCGTACATGGCGCAACTTTGTCATGTATTGTTAAGAACGTTACCGTTGGGTCAATATTTTAAGCGTGAACCCAAAAGTGTACATTTATGAGTTCTAGATATGTTTATTTATAAGATTGCATTATTATAAGCATTTTGAGTCGAGGACTCCTATATTTTATGTAAGCGTTTTATGTTATGTTTTTCTTCCTGCTTAGAATATTTACTTCCGGTAATTTGAAATAAATACCAGTGCAACGTCACGTTCGTTAGTCTTTGCTGTGTTTACGTTTGGCTTGCAGCAAGGCTCATCCCGGGGGGTCCTAGAGGTAAGAAGCAGCGCATTAGCTGTATGCCTTGCATTTATTTACCGTATTTATCATTGTACATAATATTTAAGATAAACCCAGTTGACCCGTACGAAAATACACGAGAAAGATTATTATTTTAGTAGTTTCGTCCCGTATGTTTATTATATATTATTGTTGGAATATTGTACTTGTATGGAAACATTTCGGCTGTATAATAAAAGTATCATTTTTATGTATTGATCATTTATTCACGCTACCAATGACGAGAGAGAACAGACAACAGATTTAATTTGACGTCCGTATTTATATACTACTCCGTATATTTACTAGTTTTATGAGTATTCGTATTTGCTGGCTTTATAACTATATCAAAACATAGCAAGAAGCAGAAATTACGACAATGGTGGCAGCGGTTTTGTTCTCACGTTTTCAAGGAATTTGGCACGTCTATTTTTAGAAATATTAATGTGTATGGAACACACTAAGTGACATATATTGTGTATGGAGTGCATTTAGCTCTATATATTATACTGTGATAAATAGCTTATTTTGGAAAATACAGAAGTGCATTTAGCTTCTGATTTTTAAAAAAAAAGTATATTAAGGAGGTGCATTTAGCTTCCTATAAAGAAAGAGAATATTTTTAAGGAGGTGCATTTAGCTTCCTATAAAGAAAACAATATATTTATTAAGGAGGTGCATTTAGCTTCCTATAAAGAAAACAAAAAATATTAAGGAGGTGCATTTAGCTTCCTAGAAATAGAAAAATATATATATAAAGGAGGTGCATTTAGCTTCCAGATAATTATTTATTTGGGAAATAGAGGTGCAGTTAGCTTCTATTGGCATATTATTGTTTGTTTTAAACATGGATCTTAGGAATAGAAAAATCCCAGCTCCAAATTTTGAAAGGGGGGAAAGTTTGAAGAATATAATTATTTCACAATGCGGACCTGATGAGCCCTGTAATTTGATAGATTTGGATATAGAAGATGATGTTAATTTATCTACCTCCAGCCCCGTAGAAAGCCCAATAAAATCGCCTGTGAGAACACTAGGACGAATATGAATGATAACAATATTATTGCTATTCTAACGGACATTCAGAGACAATTAAAAAATCAAAATGATAGATTTTCTGAGCTCAAGACGAAAGTTTCTGAGATGAGCACGCAAGTTTCTGAGATGAGCACGCAAGTTAAGCTAAATCAGGAAAATATAGCTCATTTAGTAATTATAAGGGGTAGTCATGTTGCTAAAAATAATACCAATACGCAGAATTTCAGTCAAAATAGCATGACCACAACTGAACAAAATAACCAGGTATCAGTGACCCAACAGTTAGAAGCTGGTCCAAGTACTGAAAACACTTATATACCACGTCCAGTTAGTACACATCATTTAAGAGAAAGTAGTCATGTTCAGCAACTACAAAGGGAAGAACCAAAACCTAGAAGCCCAATATTTAATGGTAAGGGAGATTTCAAGGCCTTCTGGACACAGTTTAGTTTATTGAGTAGTAGGTTCAATTGGTCTAGTGACAGACAAGTAGAGGAGCTAATTTTAAATAGTCTTAGAGATGAAGCCTTGGTATACGTAAACGAACTTCCTGTTTCTTTGCACAGAGACATAGAATATATACACGAGGCTATGTCACAGAGATTTGGGGATCATATTTTACCTGAAACTTATAGGACCAACTTGCAGTTTATTAAACAGGACCACAAAGAAAGCATACAAGAATATGCATCTCGTGTGGAGAGACTTGTAGGTAAAGCATACCCTGATGTAAATGACTTGGGTTTACTGAACCGTTTCAAAACAGAACACTTTATTAAGGGTCTGCCAGACCAGTCACTAGCTTATGATGTCCTCATACAGAAGCCAGCAACATTGCAGGATGCAATTAATGTAGTCACATGGCACGAGTGTTGTCGAGAAAATATAAACACAAACTTTAATGTCAGACACTTAAATACTGGAGCAAACTGTATAGCACAAGAGAAAACAGAATACTTCGAGGTATGTAGGAGGGAGAATCCAACCCAATATGTCACTCATGCAGAATTTAAAATGGGCTTAGACAATATGAAAAAGGAGTTAAAAATGGATTTTGAAGACATAAAGCAGGATTTAAATGAGATAAAAGATCTGTTTAAAACTGAGAAGCAAGAAAGAGAAAATTTTGGTCCATTAAATAGACATAATGTTAGGAAGAAAGACCAATTTAATACCAACAACAGTAACAGAGTAAATACATGTTACTCATGCCACCAAGAGGGACATTACAGTAGAGATTGTCCTTTCTCAAGAGGAAAAAGAGGGAAACCAGAAAATATGAATACTTTTGGAGGGAACCCGCAGTTTGGATTTATAAGCCAGGGTTATCAGAAATAGTTAGGACTATATAGCAGATAAGCCTACTGGACAAATATGAGAATATGTTTTTGTGTAGATTCGGATTTTTTTATAATGTAGATATGAAACTTGTGTGATGTTTTTGTCATTGATGTAAAAAGTGATTTATTGGTTTATTGAGAAGACTTGTAATATTAGTTTATACACTGAGTACATTAAGCACAAATATGTAGAGTATACGGTATTTTAGATTTTTGAAAGTATATTGTGGTATTGAATTTGTTTTTGAGATTTTCAGAAAACAGGTATTTTTTTTATCAGAATCTGGAATTTGATGATCCTATTGAATTGTTGCTGTTGTTGCAGTAAAAAAAGATTGTTTAATACTATTGTGGTAGAAAGCTGCTTTCGGTGGGTGTATATTGGCAGTTGGGATACTTTAGGTGCCATTTTTGCTTTGGTGCGAGAATAAGTTAAGGCCAATGATTAGTCTAGATTGCATTATACATTTAGGTTACACCATGGGTATGCTGAGCTATAGTCTACACCATTTTAGATATTTCTCGGGGAATACTGATGACTATTTTTTATTCTTTTGTACTAATTTTTATACTTATGTTTTTATGGTTCATCAGTATCGAAGATAGCGTATATATGTATACGCGGGGTACCCTTGTGGTATAGAACTTGATAGGACATTTGTTGGCTTATGGTAAGCCTGGTGTTTAGAAGAAGTTTAGCTTCATGATGTGTATAGTTCCAGCGTCTGATAGAATGGAGAATTTTGGAATGAACTTTTAATGTAATAACTGTATATTAGTGCTGTTACTGTATAAAAAATAGAACTAGGTGTTTTCGTGACACTTTACTGTTATATAAGTATAAGAGAAGATATTTATATGTGGAAGAAAATTTTAGTTAACTTGTTTTGTCTTTTAAGTATTAACAGGCGCATTAGTTTGTTATCGCAGATATTGTTTTTGTTAGGACATTAACAGGCGCAGTAGTTTGTTGATGTATGTTTAAGTTTAAAGATAGCTTAAATATTTGTTTGTTTTGACAAATTGGAGATGAGTAAAAATTGTTTTATTTGTATGATAGAGTAATATGTACATAGAAATATTGTGAAAAGAATTTTTAGACGTATTGTCAGAATTGCCAAGCCCATATTTCGAGGACGAAATGTATTCTGGGGGAGGGGCAGTGTTGTAAATGTGTGTTTTGGTCATTTCCAAGTAAAAGAATATTGTTATCTATTATAATAAGAGAGTTTACATAAGTTGACAGAAGTTATTTCTAGTGTTTAGTATATCGAATGAGTAATTAACGTACGTTTTACTTTATGTTATTAGCTGTATCGATTACGTCGTACATGGCGCAACTTTGTCATGTATTGTTAAGAACGTTACCGTTGGGTCAATATTTTAAGCGTGAACCCAAAAGTGTACATTTATGAGTTCTAGATATGTTTATTTATAAGATTGCATTATTATAAGCATTTTGAGTCGAGGACTCCTATATTTTATGTAAGCGTTTTATGTTATGTTTTTCTTCCTGCTTAGAATATTTACTTCCGGTAATTTGAAATAAATACCAGTGCAACGTCACGTTCGTTAGTCTTTGCTGTGTTTACGTTTGGCTTGCAGCAAGGCTCATCCCGGGGGGTCCTAGAGGTAAGAAGCAGCGCATTAGCTGTATGCCTTGCATTTATTTACCGTATTTATCATTGTACATAATATTTAAGATAAACCCAGTTGACCCGTACGAAAATACACGAGAAAGATTATTATTTTAGTAGTTTCGTCCCGTATGTTTATTATATATTATTGTTGGAATATTGTACTTGTATGGAAACATTTCGGCTGTATAATAAAAGTATCATTTTTATGTATTGATCATTTATTCACGCTACCAATGACGAGAGAGAACAGACAACAGATTTAATTTGACGTCCGTATTTATATATTACTCCGTATATTTACTAGTTTTATGAGTATTCGTATTTGCTGGCTTTATAACTATATCAAAACATAGCAAGAAGCAGAAATTACGACAGCAATCATAGGTTTGAACGTTGTTTTCAATTTAGTATATATAACAAGATGTGGTTTGAGAGCCAATCTAATTAAAATATTGATCTCTGATTACGTTATACTGCATATGAGTATAACGTAATCAGAGATCAATATTTTAATTAGATTGTTTGAGAGCCAATGAGACCATTCCCAATCCAAGTCACAATTTAGAAAAGTAAACCACTATAGGTCTAAGTACGGTCTTCAACACGGAGCCTAGGCTCACAACAGACAACAAGCTATAAAGGGCCACACAAAAATAATAGTGTAAAACCACTCAAACGGAATTAAAAACCAACGGTCTAATCTATACGTTTTATGATACCAAACATGATTGCTATCTATTTATATTAATATTTATGTTTACATTAATATTTATTTTTACATTAATATTTATGTTTACATCAATATGTATGTTTACATTTATATTTTTGTTTACACTAATATTTATAGAAGCAACAATGTCTCCAGTTTGAGAAGCAATTTTAACGTCATAACGTTAAATTACATTATCTTTAAAAGTATTGTTTTCAACTTAAAATTTATTTTACTAGTAATTTAATTTTAGAGTTTCGTCGATCATGTCATTGTAATATGATCTAATATCCTCCGGAATCACTAGTTACACATCCTTCGTTTCCAATTTCGTTAGGTAACAACCATTGAAATTTAAAAAAAAATGAGTGTGTGTGTGTGTGTGTGGGGGGGGGGGGGGTATTGTTTTGTTTTCCTTAAAATATTCTAATCCCCAAATTGATTAGAAAAAAATATTATGGCCCCATATAAGTGCTTAAATTTTGAAGATTTTTTTTATTGATAGCGTCATTAAATCTTTAAAAAAAAACAAACTCAACTTTGACAAAAAAACATTTTCCCTTTGAAGTTAATTGGTTGCTCCCATATAAAAATTAAAACACACAAAGAACTTATGACAGCAGTTTATTTTATTACGATGTACCGGTAGTCCTCTTTCTTTTACAGCTACTTTGGTTATTGGCGAAAGCGAAGCGCCAAAGAGATGCAGATAGTAGAAAAAGACAACTTCCGGTCTATATTTTTGTACAAATCCTTATTTGATATCAAACACATGAATTGTAAGCGCATTATTGACAGGGCCTGATTAAAGATACCAAAATGACATTCAACTTTTCAGTGCACTAACATAGCTTTCTTTATGGTTCACATTAGTCTCCGATTGAAGTCCCAATCCATGAGTTGTGCTAAGTCTAAGACAACAAAATATTTTTTGGATAAATTTTATGAAATGGTCAGAAGGATTTTTCTGACAAATCACTCGTATCTTCTCTTATGCAACAAGTCGGTAATAACCTGCTGTATTAGAAGTAGTTCCTAACATAATTAAATAGACATCAAGTGTAACTGTTTATTTTAGCTTTCATGTTGATCCGTCACTCTGAAGTGCAGTTAGAAACCTGTGTTACCTATAGTTGTCAATAGTATTCCATTTTTTGGCATAATGACTCTTCCATGGGAAAATTAGGGCTTTTCAATTTCTACTCAATTTTATTAACCTTGATAGACACCTGGGTAATTTAATAAATTTTCTGTATTGTTACATCTAGCATGCCTAGGTAAAATGAAAGATATCTTTATTCTGGTGATCATGTAACAATGTTGATGTTCCCCATAAATAAGAACAGAGATCCAACTGGCATATATTTTTTCTGGATCAGCTCTAAATAAAAATTGTGGCAGCATACTGTCCAATCATTGGTTATGATGTTTCAGTCATTTCCAAGCAGTAATTGATGTTAACTTTGTGATCCTTGATAACCTATGGTTTTTTTTCAGATCTTTGATATTTTATTGATTTATGTTTTCAGGACATGCATTATGGAGAAAAGACATTGTTATTGATTCTTCTAAGTCAGATTACATGTTGTTCATTTCAAAAATCTGTTGAAAGAAAGAAACAGATTCCAGTTGCTCCTCACACTGACAATTATAAAGACACTTTGTTATGGACCATTGAATTAAAACACAATAATAGTGAACATGTAAAACAAATTCCAGGTCACAGCCATGACCTTCAAGATGATCTCTTTAGATTTGGTAATATTTATATACAAAATGAAGGTCAAACTGAAAGTGACAGAAATCTGGCAAGAAAAGTAGCACCAGAATGTAATCTAACCTTCCTTGGACATATTGGACATTTAAAAAATATATATCTGTTTGGACATGCCTTGTCTGAGCATACAGAAAAGAACACAACACATAAATTTATAAATGTTGACTTTAAAACATTGAAATCTGTCATAGATGATATAGAAACAAAACTAGACAATCATGATAATGTGGTTTGGTTCCACAGAGAAAAAGTATTCTCCAGGGAAAAGAGAAGGATACAGTTCAGGGATCCAGCTTATAACCAACAATGGCATTTGGTACGGTAATTACTAGCATTATTATTTCTTAGATAACTTCTTGAAGATTTTTTATTCATGCTATTTTATATGAATTCTATTTCTTAATCGTGTAAATGGCTGAATTGTTTTTTCCTCTATGTTTCAAAACAATATGATATTAATGTATTTTACATCTGAAAAAGGTCCATGGTATATTTTAATTGAAGGTTTCATTTCTTGAAGTTCTGTATTTGCGATATGTTGTAAACTTGCCAAGGTTAATTATATAATTCAAGAGTTCATCAGACTTTTAAAAATTATTAAATAATAAATATAACGAGCACTAACATGCTTGAAATTTATAACTAAAACATATAGCCTGCTTCATTTAATTGTGACAGATAATGTACAAGTTGCCGTTACAATGTATTAATAATTTAATTTATTAACCAATAATTTTTAATACAATTACCATGATTACATAACACACCAAATTACAATACTAACACCTCTTTATTTCAGAATAACTATGCTAGTGGTATGGATATTAATGTAACTGGTGTATGGGAACACAATATCACTGGTTTAGGTATCACTGTTTCAGTTGTAGATGATGGTAAGTTAAGTTTCACTGTTTCAGTTGTAGATGATGGTAAGTTAGGTTTCACAGTTTCAGTTGTAGATGATGGTAAGTTAAGTTTCACTGTTTCAGTTGTAGATGATGGTAAGTTAGGTTTCACTGTTTCAGTTGTAGATGATGGTAAGTTAGGTTTCACAGTTTCAGTTGTAGATGATGGTAAGTTATGTTTCACTGTTTCAGTTGTAGATGATGGTAAGTTAAGTTTCACTGTTTCAGTTGTAGATGATGGTAAGTTAGGTTTCACTGTTTCAGTTGTAGATGATGGTAAGTTAGGTTTCACTGTTTCAGTTGTAGATGATGGTAAGTTAGGTTTCACTGTTTCAGTTGTAGATGATGGTAAGTTAAGTTTCACTGTTTCAGTTGTAGATGATGGTAAGTTAGGTTTCACTGTTTCAGTTGTAGATGATAGTAAGTTAAGTTTCACTGTTTCAGTTGTAGATGATGGTAAGTTAGGTTTCACAGTTTCAGTTGTAGATGATGGTAAGTTAAGTTTCACTGTTTCAGTTGTAGATGATGGTAAGTTAGGTTTCACTGTTTCAGTTGTAGATGATGGTAAGTTATGTTTCACTGTTTCAGTTGTAGATGATGGTAAGTTAGGTTTCACTGTTTCAGTTGTAGATGATGGTAAGTTAGGTTTCACAGTTTCAGTTGTAGATGATGGTAAGTTATGTTTCACTGTTTCAGTTGTAGATGATGGTAAGTTAAGTTTCACTGTTTCAGTTGTAGATGATGGTAAGTTAGGTTTCACTGTTTCAGTTGTAGATGATGGTAAGTTAGGTTTCACAGTTTCAGTTGTAGATGATGGTAAGTTAGGTTTCACTGTTTCAGTTGTAGATGATGGTAAGTTAGGTTTCACTGTTTCAGTTGTAGATGATGGTATTAAAGTTAAGTTTCACTGTTTCAGTTGTAGATGATTGTAAGTTAGGTTTCACAGTTTCAGTTGTAGATGATGGTAAGTTAGGTTTCACTGTTTCAGTTGTAGATGATGGTAAGTTAAGTTTCACTGTTTCAGTTGTAGATGATGGTAAGTTAGGTTTCACTGTTTCAGTTGTAGATGATGGTAAGTTAGGTTTCACTGTTTCAGTTGTAGATGATGGTAAGTTAAGTTTCACTGTTTCAGTTGTAGATGATGGTAAGTTAGGTTTCACAGTTTCAGTTGTAGATGATGGTAAGTTAGGTTTCACTGTTTCAGTTGTAGATGAAGGTAAGTTAAGTTTCACTGTTTCAGTTGTAGATGATGGTAAGTTAGGTTTCACTGTTTCAGTTGTAGATGATGGTAAGTTAGGTTTCACAGTTTCAGTTGTAGATGATGGTAAGTTAAGTTTCACTGTTTCAGTTGTAGATGATGGTAAGTTAATAGGTTTCACAGTTTCAGTTGTAGATGATGGTAAGTTAGGTTTCACTGTTTCAGTTGTAGATGATGGTAAGTTAGGTTTCACTGTTTCAGTTGTAGATGATGGTAAGTTAAGTTTCACTGTTTCAGTTGAGGATGATGGTAAGTTAGGTTTCACTGTTTCAGTTGTAGATGATGGTAAGTTAGGTTTCACAGTTTCAGTTGTAGATGATGGTAAGTTAAGTTTCACTGTTTCAGTTGTAGATGATGGTAAGTTAGGTTTCACAGTTTCAGTTGTAGATGATGGTAAGTTAGGTGTCACATTTTTCAGTTGTAGATGATGGTAAGTTAGGTTTCACAGTTTCAGTTGTAGATGATGGTAAGTTAGATTTCACTGTTTCAGTTGTAGATGATGGTTAGTTAGATTTCACTGTTTCAGTTGTAGATGATGGTAAGTTAGGTTTCACAGTTTCATTTGTAGATGATGGTAAGTTAGGTTTCACTTTTGCAGTTGTAGATGATGGTTAGTTAGGTTTCACTGTTTCAGTTGTAGATGATGGTAAGTTAGGTTTCACTGTTTCAGTTGTAGATGATGGTAAGTTAGGTTTCACTTTTGCAGTTGTAGATGATGGTTAGTTAGGTTTCACTGTTTCAGTTGTAGATGATGGTAAGTTAGGTTTCACTGTTTCAGTTGTAGATGATGGTAAGTTAGGTTTCACAGTTTCAGTTGTAGATGATGGTAAGTTAGGTTTCACTGTTTCAGTTGTAGATGATGGTAGTTAGGTTTCACTGTTTCAGTTGTAGATGATGGTAAGTTAGGTTTCACTGTTTCATTTGCAGATAATGGTAAGTAAGGTTTCACTGTTTCAGTTGTAGATGATGGTAAGTTAGGTTTCACTTTTGCAGTTGTAGATGATGGTTAGTTAGGTTTCACTGTTTCAGTTGTAGATGATGGTAAGTAAGGTTTCACTGTTTCAGTTGTAGATGATGGTAAGTTAGGTTTCACTTTTGCAGTTGTAGATGATGGTTAGTTAGGTTTCACTGTTTCAGTTGTAGATGATGGTAAGTTAAGTTTCACTGTTTCAGTTGTATATGATGGTAAGTTAAGTTTCACTGTTTCAGTTGTAGATGATGGTAAGTTAAGTTTCACAGTTTCAGTTGGAGATGATGGTACCTAACCATCATCTACAACTGAAACAGTGAAACCTAACTTACCATCATCTACAACTGAAACTGTGAAACCTAACTTACCATCATCTACAACTGAAACAGTGAAACCTAACTTACCATCATCTACAACTGAAACAGTGAAACCTAACTAACCATCATCTACAACTGCAAAAGTGAAACCTAACTTACCATCATCTACAACTGAAACAGTGAAACCTAACTTACCATCATCTACAACTGAAACAGTGAAACCTAACTAACCATCATCTACAACTGCAAAAGTGAAACCTAACTTACCATCATCTACAAATGAAACTGTGAAACCTAACTTACCATCATCTACAACTGAAACAGTGAAATCTAACTAACCATCATCTACAACTGAAACAGTGAAATCTAACTTACCATCATCTACAACTGAAACTGTGAAACCTAACTTACCATCATCTACAACTGAAAAATGTGACACCTAACTTACCATCATCTACAACTGAAACTGTGAAACCTAACTTACCATCATCTACAACTGAAACAGTGAAACTTAACTTACCATCATCTACAACTGAAACTGTGAAACCTAACTTACCATCATCTACAACTGAAACAGTGAAACCTAACTTACCATCATCCTCAACTGAAACAGTGAAACTTAACTTACCATCATCTACAACTGAAACAGTGAAACCTAACTTACCATCATCTACAACTGAAACAGTGAAACCTAACTTACCATCATCTACAACTGAAACTGTGAAACCTATTAACTTACCATCATCTACAACTGAAACAGTGAAACTTAACTTACCATCATCTACAACTGAAACTGTGAAACCTAACTTACCATCATCTACAACTGAAACAGTGAAACCTAACTTACCATCATCTACAACTGAAACAGTGAAACTTAACTTACCTTCATCTACAACTGAAACAGTGAAACCTAACTTACCATCATCTACAACTGAAACTGTGAAACCTAACTTACCATCATCTACAACTGAAACAGTGAAACTTAACTTACCATCATCTACAACTGAAACAGTGAAACCTAACTTACCATCATCTACAACTGAAACAGTGAAACCTAACTTACCATCATCTACAACTGAAACAGTGAAACTTAACTTACCATCATCTACAACTGAAACAGTGAAACCTAACTTACCATCATCTACAACTGAAACTGTGAAACCTAACTTACAATCATCTACAACTGAAACAGTGAAACTTAACTTTAATACCATCATCTACAACTGAAACAGTGAAACCTAACTTACCATCATCTACAACTGAAACAGTGAAACCTAACTTACCATCATCTACAACTGAAACTGTGAAACCTAACTTACCATCATCTACAACTGAAACAGTGAAACCTAACTTACCATCATCTACAACTGAAACAGTGAAACTTAACTTACCATCATCTACAACTGAAACAGTGAAACATAACTTACCATCATCTACAACTGAAACTGTGAAACCTAACTTACCATCATCTACAACTGAAACAGTGAAACCTAACTTACCATCATCTACAACTGAAACAGTGAAACATAACTTACCATCATCTACAACTGAAACAGTGAAACCTAACTTACCATCATCTACAACTGAAACAGTGAAACTTAACTTACCATCATCTACAACTGAAACTGTGAAACCTAACTTACCATCATCTACAACTGAAACAGTGAAACTTAACTTACTATCATCTACAACTGAAACAGTGAAACCTAACTTACCATCATCTACAACTGAAACAGTGAAACTTAACTTACCATCATCTACAACTGAAACAGTGAAACCTAACTTACCATCATCTACAACTGAAACAGTGAAACCTAACTTACCATCATCTACAACTGAAACAGTGAAACCTAACTTACCATCATCTACAACTGAAACAGTGAAACTTAACTTACCATCATCTACAACTGAAACAGTGAAACATAACTTACCATCATCTACAACTGAAACTGTGAAACCTAACTTACCATCATCTACAACTGAAACAGTGAAACCTAACTTACCATCATCTACAACTGAAACAGTGAAACTTAACTTACCATCATCTACAACTGAAACTGTGAAACCTAACTTACCATCATCTACAACTGAAACAGTGAAACTTAACTTACCATCATCTACAACTGAAACAGTGATACCTAAACCAGTGATATTGTGTTCCCATACACCAGTTACATTAATATCCATACCACTAGCATAGTTATTCTGAAATAAAGAGGTGTTAGTATTGTAATTTGGTGTGTTATGTAATCATGGTAATTGTATTAAAAATTATTGGTTAATAAATTAAATTATTAATACATTGTAACGGCAACTTGTACATTATCTGTCACAATTAAATGAAGCAGGCTATATGTTTTAGTTATAAATTTCAAGCATGTTAGTGCTCGTTATATTTATTATTTAATAATTTTTAAAAGTCTGATGAACTCTTGAATTATATAATTAACCTTGGCAAGTTTACAACATATCGCAAATACAGAACTTCAAGAAATGAAACCTTCAATTAAAATATA